>NW_027488366.1:3939393-4242424 GCF_051014445.1 Colletes latitarsis | reverse complement strand
CTCATCAGACTCATACTTTCGCACACTTCACATACTCGTTGAACAGGTCCTGGGTTATTTTCTGGTTTGGATCACATAGTAATGTGGTACCACACTGAAACAGTCGATTAAACCAGGTTTCGATCTATATTTTTGAGGATAACGCATGTTAGGTCTGGGATAGGTCTGGGATTTGCCCTCATGAGGCTCATACTTTCGCGTTTTTCACATACTTGTTGAACAGATCCTGGGTTTTTTCTGGTTTGGATCCCGTAGTAGTGTGGTACCACAATAAAACAGTCAATTAAACCTGGTTTCGATCAATATTTTAGAGGATATCGCAAGTTAGGTCTGGGATATGTCTGGGATTAGCCCTCATCAGACTCATACTTTCGCTTTCTTCACATACTCGTTGAACAGATCCTGTGTTATTTTCTGGTTTGGATCACATAGTAATGTGGTACCACACTGAAACAGTCGATTAAACCAGGTTTCGAACAATATTTTTGAGGATAACGCATGTTAGGTCTGGGATAGGTCTGGGATTTGCTCTCATCAGGCTCATTCTTTCGCATATTTCTCATACTTGATGGCTAGATCCTGAGCTTTTTCTGGATTGCATCACGTAGTAATGAAGTACAACACTGAAACAGTCAATTAAACCTGGTTTCCATCAATGTTTTAGAGGACAACGCAAGTTAGGTCTGGGATAGGTCTGGGATTTGCTCTCATCAGGCTCATTCTTTCGCATATTTCTCATACTTGATGGCTAGATCCTGAGCTTTTCTGAATTGCATCACGTAGTAATGAAGTGCAACACTGAAATAGTCAATTAAACCTGGTTTCCATCAATATTTTAGAGGACAACGCAAGTTAGGTCTGGGATAGGTCTGGGATTTGCCCTCATCAGGCCCATACTGTCGCGTTTTTCACATACTTGTTGAACAGATCCTGTGTTTTTTCTGGTTTGGATCCCGTAGTAGTGTGGTACCACACTGAAACAGTCCATTAAACCTGGTTTCGCTCAATATTTTAGAGGATAACGCGTGTTAGGTCTAGGTCAGGCCTGGTTTTTTCATTCATCAGACTCATACTTTCGCATTCTTCACATACTTGTTGAACGGATCCTGGGTTTTTTCTGGTTTGGATCACTTAGTTATGTGGGTCCACACTGAAACAATCAATTAAACCTGGTCTTGATAAATATTTTAGAGGATAACGCATGTTAGGTCTAGGTTAGGTCTGGAATTTGCTCTCATCAGGCTCGTTCTTTCGCATATTTCTCATACTTGATGGCTAGATCCTGGGCTTTTTCTGGATTGCATCACGTAGTAATGAAGTACAACACTGAAACAGTCAATTAAACCTGGTTTCCATCAATATTTTAGAGGACAACGCAAGTTAGGTCTGGGATAGGTCTGGGATTTGCCCTCATCAGGCCCATACTGTCGCGTTTTTCACATACTTGTTGAACGGATCCTGGGTTTTTTCTGGTTTGGATCACGTAGTAATGTGGTACCACACTGAAACAGTCGATTAAACCTGGTTATGATCAATATTTTAGAGGATAACTCATAGTTAGGTTTGGGATAGGTCTGGGATTTGACCTCATCAGACTCATACTTTCGCAAACTTCACATACTCGTTGAACAGATCCTGGGTTATTTTCTGGTTTGGATCACATAGTAATGTGGTACCACACTGAAGCAGTCGATTAAACCTGGTTTCGATCAATATTTTAGAGAATAATTCATGTTAGGTCTAGGTTAGGTCTGGGATTTGCTCTCATCAGGCTCGTTCTTTCGCATATTTCTCATACTTGATGGCTAGATCCTGGGCTTTTTCTGGATTGCATCACGTAGTAATGAAGTACAACACTGAAACAGTCAATTAAACCTGGTTTCCATCAATATCTTAGAGGACAACGCAAGTTAGGTCTGGGATAGGTCTGGGATTTGACCTCATCAGACTCATACTTTCGCACACTTCACATACTCGTTGAACAGATCCTGGGTTATTTTCTGGTTTGGATCACATAGTAATGTGGTACCACACTGAAGCAGTCGATTAAACCTGGTTTCGATCAATATTTTAGAGAATAATTCATGTTAGGTCTAGGTTAGGTCTGGGATTTGCTCTCATCAGGCTCATTCTTTCGCAAATTTCTCATACTGGATGGCTAGATCCTGGGCTGTTTCTGGAATGTATGACGTAGTAATGTGGTACCACCCTGAAACAGCGAATTAAACCTGGTTTCGATCAATATTTTAGAGGATAACGCAAGTTAGGTCTAGGGTAGTCCTGGGATTTGCCCTCATCAGGGTCATACTTTCGCAGTTTTAACATACATGTTGACCTGATCGACGGTTTTTTCTGCTTTGGATCACGTAGTAAAGTGGCACCACACTGAAACATTCAATTAAACCTGGTCTTGATAAATATTTTAGAGGATAACGCATGTTAGGTTTGGGTCAGGTCTAGGATTTGCCCTCATCAGGCTCATACTTTCGCATATTTCTCATACTTCATGGCTAGATCCTGGGCTGTTTCTGGATTGTATCACGTAGTACTGTGGTACCACGCTGAAACAGTCAATTAAACCTGGTTTCGATCAATATTTTAGAAGATAACGCAAGTTAGGTCTGGCATAGGTCTGGGATTCGCCCTCATCAGGCTCATACTTTCGCGTTTTTCACATACTCGTTGAACAGATCCTGGGTTTTTTCTGGTTTGTATCACGTAGTAGTGTGGTACCACACTGAAACAGTCCATTAAACCTGGTTTGGATCAATATTTTAGAGGATAACGCATGTTAGGGCTAGGTTAGCTCTGGGATTTGCACTCATCAGACTCATACTTTCGCATTCTTCTCATACTTGTTGAACTGATCCTGGGTTTTTTCTAGTTTGGATCACGTAGTAATGTGGTACCACACTGAAACAGTCGATTAAACCTGGTTTCGATCAATATTTTAGAGGATAACGCAAGTTAAGTCTGGGATTGGTCTGGGATTTGACCTCATCAGACTCATACTTTCGTACACTTCACATACTCGTTGAACAGATCCTGGGTTACTTTCTGGTTTGGATCACATAGTAATGTGGTACCACACTGAAACAGTCGATTAAACCAGGTTTCGATCAATATTTTTGAGGATAACGCATGTTAGGTCTAGGTTAGGCCTGGGATTCTCACTCATCAGACTCATACTTTCGCATTCTTCACATACTTGTAGAACGGATCCTGGGTTTTTTCTGGTTTGGATCACGTAGTAATGTGGGACCATACTGAAACAGTCAATTAAACCTGGTTTGGATCAATATTTTAGAGGATAACGCATGTTAGGTCTGGGATAGGTATGGGATTTGCCCTCATCAGACTCATACTTTCGCACACTTCACATACTCGTTGAACAGGTCCTGGGTTATTTTCTGGTTTGGATCACATAGTAATGTGGTACCACACTGAAACAGTCGATTAAACCAGGTTTCGATCTATATTTTTGAGGATAACGCATGTTAGGTCTGGGATAGGTCTGGGATTTGCCCTCATCAGGCTCATACTTTCGCGTTTTTCACATACTTGTTGAACAGATCCTGGGTTTTTTCTGGTTTGGATCCCGTAGTAGTGTGGTACCACAATAAAACAGTCAATTAAACCTGGCTTCGATCAATATTTTAGAGGATATCGCAAGTTAGGTCTGGGATAGGTCTGGGATTAGCCCTCATCAGACTCATACTTTCGCTTTCTTCACATACTCGTTGAACAGATCCTGCGTTATTTTCTGGTTTGGATCACATAGTAACGTGGTACCACACTGAAGCAGTCGATTAAACCTGGTTTCGATCAATATTTTAGAGAATAATTCATGTTAGGTCTAGGTTAGGTCTGGGATTTGCTCTCATCAGGCTCATTCTTTCGCATATTTCTCATACTTGATGGCTAGATCCTGAACTTTTTCTGGATTGCATCACGTAGTAATGAAGTACAACACTGAAACAGTCAATTAAACCTGGTTTCCATCAATGTTTTAGAGGACAACGCAAGTTAGGTCTGGGATAGGTCTGGGATTTGCTCTCATCAGGCTCATTCTTTCGCATATTTCTCATACTTGATGGCTGGATCCTGGGCTTTTTCTGGATTGCATCACGTAGTAATGAAGTACAACACTGAAACAGTCAATTAAACCTGGTTTCCATCAATATCTTAGAGGACAACGCAAGTTAGGTCTGGGATAGGTCTGGGATTTGACCTCATCAGACTCATACTTTCGCACACTTCACATACTCGTTGAACAGATCCTGGGTTATTTTCTGGTTTGGATCACATAGTAATGTGGTACCACACTGAAGCAGTCGATTAAACCTGGTTTCGATCAATATTTTAGAGAATAATTCATGTTAGGTCTAGGTTAGGTCTGGGATTTGCTCTCATCAGGCTCATTCTTTCGCATATTTCTCATACTTGATGGCTAGATCCTGGGCTGTTTCTGGATTGTATGACGTAGTAATGTGGTACCACCCTGAAACAGCGAATTAAACCTGGTTTCGATCAATATTTTAGAGGATAACGCAAGTTAAGTCTAGGTTAGTCCTGGGATTTGCCCTCATCAGGGTCATACTTTCGCAGTTTTAACATACATGTTGACCTGATCGACGGTTTTTTCTGCTTTGGATCACGTAGTAAAGTGGCACCACACTGAAACATTCAATTAAACCTGGTCTTGATAAATATTTTAGAGGATAACGCATGTTAGGTTTGGGTTAGGTCTAGGATTTGCCCTCATCAGGCTCATACTTTCGCATATTTCTCATACTTCATGGCTAGATCCTGGGCTGTTTCTGGAATGTATCACGTAGTACTGTGGTACCACGCTGAAACAGTCAATTAAACCTGGTTTCGATCAATATTTTAGAGGATAACGCAAGTTAGGTCTGGCATAGGTCTGGGATTCGCCCTCATCAGGCTCATACTTTCGCGTTTTTCACATACATGTTGAACAGATCCTGGGTTTTTTCTGGTTTGTATCACGTAGTAGTGTGGTACCACACTGAAACAGTCCATTAAACCTGGTTTGGATCAAGATTTTAGAGGATAACGCATGTTAGGGCTAGGTTAGCCCTGGGATTTGCACTCATCAGACTCATACTTTCGCATTCTTCTCATACTTGTTGAACTGATCCTGGGTTTTTTCTGGTTTGGATCACGTAGTAATGTGGTACCACACTGAAACAGTCGATTAAACCTGGTTTCGATCAATATTTTAGAGGATAACGCAAGTTAAGTCTGGGATAGGTATGGGATTAGCCCTCATCAGACTCATACTTTCGCACACTTCACATACTCGTTGAACAGGTCCTGGGTTATTTTCTGGTTTGGATCACATAGTAATGTGGTACCACACTGAAACAGTCGATTAAACCAGGTTTCGATCTATATTTTTGAGGATAACGCATGTTAGGTCTGGGATAGGTCTGGGATTTGCCCTCATCAGGCTCATACTTTCGCGTTTTTCACATACTTGTTGAACAGATCCTGGGTTTTTTCTGGTTTGGATCCCGTAGTAGTGTGGTACCACAATAAAACAGTCAATTAAACCTGGTTTCGATCAATATTTTAGAGGATATCGCAAGTTAGGTCTGGGATATGTCTGGGATTAGCCCTCATCAGACTCATACTTTCGCTTTCTTCACATACTCGTTGAACAGATCCTGTGTTATTTTCTGGTTTGGATCACATAGTAATGTGGTACCACACTGAAACAGTCGATTAAACCAGGTTTCGAACAATATTTTTGAGGATAACGCATGTTAGGTCTGGGATAGGTCTGGGATTTGCTCTCATCAGGCTCATTCTTTCGCATATTTCTCATACTTGATGGCTAGATCCTGAGCTTTTTCTGGATTGCATCACGTAGTAATGAAGTACAACACTGAAACAGTCAATTAAACCTGGTTTCCATCAATGTTTTAGAGGACAACGCAAGTTAGGTCTGGGATAGGTCTGGGATTTGCTCTCATCAGGCTCATTCTTTCGCATATTTCTCATACTTGATGGCTAGATCCTGAGCTTTTCTGAATTGCATCACGTAGTAATGAAGTACAACACTGAAACAGTCAATTAAACCTGGTTTCCATCAATATTTTAGAGGACAACGCAAGTTAGGTCTGGGATAGGTCTGGGATTTGCCCTCATCAGGCCCATACTGTCGCGTTTTTCACATACTTGTTGAACAGATCCTGTGTTTTTTCTGGTTTGGATCCCGTAGTAGTATGGTACCACACTGAAACAGTCCATTAAACCTGGTTTCGCTCAATATTTTAGAGGATAACGCATGTTAGGTCTAGGTCAGGCCTGGTTTTTTCATTCATCAGACTCATACTTTCGCATTCTTCACATACTTGTTGAACGGATCCTGGGTTTTTTCTGGTTTGGATCACTTAGTTATGTGGGTCCACACTGAAACAATCAATTAAACCTGGTCTTGATAAATATTTTAGAGGATAACGCATGTTAGGTCTAGGTTAGGTCTGGGATTTGCTCTCATCAGGCTCGTTCTTTCGCATATTTCTCATACTTGATGGCTAGATCCTGGGCTTTTTCTGGATTGCATCACGTAGTAATGAAGTACAACACTGAAACAGTCAATTAAACCTGGTTTCCATCAATATTTTAGAGGACAACGCAAGTTAGGTCTGGGATAGGTCTGGGATTTGCCCTCATCAGGCCCATACTGTCGCGTTTTTCACATACTTGTTGAACGGATCCTGGGTTTTTTCTGGTTTGGATCACGTAGTAATGTGGTACCACACTGAAACAGTCGATTAAACCTGGTTATGATCAATATTTTAGAGGATAACTCATAGTTAGGTTTGGGATAGGTCTGGGATTTGACCTCATCAGACTCATACTTTCGCAAACTTCACATACTCGTTGAACAGATCCTGGGTTATTTTCTGGTTTGGATCACATAGTAATGTGGTACCACACTGAAGCAGTCGATTAAACCTGGTTTCGATCAATATTTTAGAGAATAATTCATGTTAGGTCTAGGTTAGGTCTGGGATTTGCTCTCATCAGGCTCGTTCTTTCGCATATTTCTCATACTTGATGGCTAGATCCTGGGCTTTTTCTGGATTGCATCACGTAGTAATGAAGTACAACACTGAAACAGTCAATTAAACCTGGTTTCCATCAATATCTTAGAGGACAACGCAAGTTAGGTCTGGGATAGGTCTGGGATTTGACCTCATCAGACTCATACTTTCGCACACTTCACATACTCGTTGAACAGATCCTGGGTTATTTTCTGGTTTGGATCACATAGTAATGTGGTACCACACTGAAGCAGTCGATTAAACCTGGTTTCGATCAATATTTTAGAGAATAATTCATGTTAGGTCTAGGTTAGGTCTGCGATTTGCTCTCATCAGGCTCATTCTTTCGCATATTTCTCATACTTGATGGCTAGATCCTGGGCTGTTTCTGGAATGTATGACGTAGTAATGTGGTACCACCCTGAAACAGCGAATTAAACCTGGTTTCGATCAATATTTTAGAGGATAACGCAAGTTAGGTCTAGGGTAGTCCTGGGATTTGCCCTCATCAGGGTCATACTTTCGCAGTTTTAACATACATGTTGACCTGATCGACGGTTTTTTCTGCTTTGGATCACGTAGTAAAGTGGCACCACACTGAAACATTCAATTAAACCTGGTCTTGATAAATATTTTAGAGGATAACGCATGTTAGGTTTGGGTTAGGTCTAGGATTTGCCCTCATCAGGCTCATACTTTCGCATATTTCTCATACTTCATGGCTAGATCCTGGGCTGTTTCTGGATTGTATCACGTAGTACTGTGGTACCACGCTGAAACAGTCAATTAAACCTGGTTTCGATCAATATTTTAGAGGATAACGCAAGTTAGGTCTGGCATAGGTCTGGGATTCGCCCTCATCAGGCTCATACTTTCGCGTTTTTCACATACTTGTTGAACATATCCTGGGTTTTTTCTGGTTTGTATCACGTAGTAGTGTGGTACCACACTGAAACAGTCCATTAAACCTGGTTTGGATCAATATTTTAGAGGATAACGCATGTTAGGGCTAGGTTAGCCCTGGGATTAGCACTCATCAGACTCATACTTTCGCATTCTTCTCATACTTGTTGAACTGATCCTGGGTTTTTTCTAGTTTGGATCACGTAGTAATGTGGTACCACACTGAAACAGTCGATTAAACCTGGTTTCGATCAATATTTTAGAGGATAACGCAAGTTAAGTCTGGGATTGGTCTGGGATTTGACCTCATCAGACTCATACTTTCGTACACTTCACATACTCGTTGAACAGATCCTGGGTTACTTTCTGGTTTGGATCACATAGTAATGTGGTACCACACTGAAACAGTCGATTAAACCAGGTTTCGATCAATATTTTTGAGGATAACGCATGTTAGGTCTAGGTTAGGCCTGGGATTCTCACTCATCAGACTCATACTTTCGCATTCTTCACATACTTGTAGAACGGATCCTGGGTTTTTTCTGGTTTGGATCACGTAGTAATGTGGGACCACACTGAAACAGTCAATTAAACCTGGTTTGGATCAATATTTTAGAGGATAACGCATGTTAGGTCTGGGATAGGTATGGGATTTGCCCTCATCAGACTCATACTTTCGCACACTTCACATACTCGTTGAACAGGTCCTGGGTTATTTTCTGGTTTGGATCACATAGTAATGTGGTACCACACTGAAACAGTCGATTAAACCAGGTTTCGATCTATATTTTTGAGGATAACGCATGTTAGGTCTGGGATAGGTCTGGGATTTGCCCTCATCAGGCTCATACTTTCGCGTTTTTCACATACTTGTTGAACAGATCCTGGGTTTTTTCTGGTTTGGATCCCGTAGTAGTGTGGTACCACAATAAAACAGTCAATTAAACCTGGCTTCGATCAATATTTTAGAGGATATCGCAAGTTAGGTCTGGGATAGGTCTGGGATTAGCCCTCATCAGACTCATACTTTCGCTTTCTTCACATACTCGTTGAACAGATCCTGCGTTATTTTCTGGTTTGGATCTCATAGTAATGTGGTACCACACTGAAGCAGTCGATTAAACCTGGTTTCGATCAATATTTTAGAGAATAATTCATGTTAGGTCTAGGTTAGGTCTGGGATTTGCTCTCATCAGGCTCATTCTTTCGCATATTTCTCATACTTGATGGCTAGATCCTGGGCTGTTTCTGGATTGTATGACGTAGTAATGTGGTACAACACCGAATCAGTCAATTAAACCTGGTTTCCATCAATATCTTAGAGGACAACGCAAGTTAGGTCTGGGATAGGTCTGGGATTTGACCTCATCAGACTCATACTTTCGCACACTTCACATACTCGTTGAACAGATCCTGGGTTATTTTCTGGTTTGGATCACATAGTAATGTGGTACCACACTGAAGCAGTCGATTAAACCTGGTTTCGATCAATATTTTAGAGAATAATTCATGTTAGGTCTAGGTTAGGTCTGGGATTTGCTCTCATCAGGCTCATTCTTTCGCATATTTCTCATACTTGATGGCTAGATCCTGGGCTGTTTCTGGATTGTATGACGTAGTAATGTGGTACCACCCTGAAACAGCGAATTAAACCTGGTTTCGATCAATATTTTAGAGGATAACGCAAGTTAGGTCTAGGTTAGTCCTGGGATTTGCCCTCATCAGGGTCATACTTTCGCAGTTTTAACATACATGTTGACCTGATCGACGGTTTTTTCTGCTTTGGATCACGTAGTAAAGTGGCACCACACTGAAACATTCAATTAAACCTGGTCTTGATAAATATTTTAGAGGATAACGCATGTTAGGTTTGGGTTAGGTCTAGGATTTGCCCTCATCAGGCTCATACTTTCGCATATTTCTCATACTTCATGGCTAGATCCTGGGCTGTTTCTGGAATGTATCACGTAGTACTGTGGTACCACGCTGAAACAGTCAATTAAACCTGGTTTCGATCAATATTTTAGAGGATAACGCAAGTTAGGTCTGGCATAGGTCTGGGATTCGCCCTCATCAGGCTCATACTTTCGCGTTTTTCACATACATGTTGAACAGATCCTGGGTTACTTTCTGGTTTGGATCACATAGTAATGTGGTACCACACTGAAACAGTCGATTAAACCAGGTTTCGATCAATATTTTTGAGGATAACGCATGTTAGGTCTAGGTTAGGCCTGGGATTCTCACTCATCAGACTTACACTTTCGCATTCTTCACATACTTGTAGAACGGATCCTGGGTTTTTTCTGGTTTGGATCACGTAGTAATGTGGGACCACACTGAAACAGTCAATTAAACCTGGTTTGGATCAATATTTTAGAGGATAACGCATGTTAGGTCTGGGATAGGTATGGGATTTGCCCTCATCAGACTCATACTTTCGCACACTTCACATACTCGTTGAACAGGTCCTGGGTTATTTTCTGCTTTGGATCACATAGTAATGTGGTACCACACTGAAACAGTCGATTAAACCAGGTTTCGATCTATATTTTTGAGGATAACGCATGTTAGGTCTGGGATAGGTCTGGGATTTGCCCTCAACGGGCTCATACTTTCGCGTTTTTCACATACTTGTTGAACAGATCCTGGGTTTTTTCTGGTTTGGATCCCGTAGTAGTGTGGTACCACAATAAAACAGTCAATTAAACCTGGTTTCGATCAATATTTTAGAGGATATCGCAAGTTAGGTCTGGGATAGGTCTGGGATTAGCCCTCATCAGACTCATACTTTCGCTTTCTTCACATACTCGTTGAACAGATCCTGTGTTATTTTCTGGTTTGGATCACATAGTAATGTGGTACCACACTGAAACAGTCGATTAAACCACGTTTCGAACAATATTTTTGAGGATAACGCATGTTAGGTCTGGGATAGGTCTGGGATTTGCTCTCATCAGGCTCATTCTTTCGCATATTTCTCATACTTGATGGCTAGATCCTGAGCTTTTTCTGGATTGCATCACGTAGTAATGAAGTACAACACTGAAACAGTCAATTAAACCTGGTTTC
This sequence comes from Colletes latitarsis, assembly GCF_051014445.1. Lineage (NCBI taxonomy): Eukaryota > Metazoa > Arthropoda > Insecta > Hymenoptera > Colletidae > Colletes > Colletes latitarsis. Next base: position 4,231,373 of record NW_027488366.1, on the reverse strand, counting down.
CATCAATGTTTTAGAGGACAACGCAAGTTAGGTCTGGGATAGGTCTGGGATTTGCTCTCATCAGGCTCATTCTTTCGCATATTTCTCATACTTGATGGCTAGATCCTGAGCTTTTCTGGATTGCATCACGTAGTAATGAAGTACAACACTGAAACAGTCAATTAAACCTGGTTTCCATCAATATTTTAGAGGACAACGCAAGTTAGGTCTGGGATAGGTCTGGGATTTGCCCTCATCAGGCCCATACTGTCGCGTTTTTCACATACTTGTTGAACAGATCCTGTGTTTTTTCTGGTTTGGATCCCGTAGTAGTGTGGTACCACACTGAAACAGTCCATTAAACCTGGTTTCGCTCAATATTTTAGAGGATAACGCATGTTAGGTCTAGGTCAGGCCTGGTTTTTTCATTCATCAGACTCATACTTTCGCATTCTTCACATACTTGTTGAACGGATCCTGGGTTTTTTCTGGTTTGGATCACTTAGTTATGTGGGTCCACACTGAAACAATCAATTAAACCTGGTCTTGATAAATATTTTAGAGGATAACGCATGTTAGGTCTGGGATAGGTCTGGGATTTGCGCTCATCAGACTCATACTTTCGCACACTTCACATACTCGTTGAACAGATCCTGGGTTATCTTCTGGTTTGGATCACATAGTAATGTGGTACCGCACTGAAACAGTCGATTAAACCAGGGTTCGATCAATATTTTTTAGGATAACGCATGTTAGGTCTAGGTTAGGCCTGGGATTTTCACTCATCAGACTCATACTTTCGCATTCTTCACATACTCGTTGAACAGATCCGGGGTTTTTACTGGTTTGGATCACATAGTAATGTGGCACCACACTGAAACAGTCGATTAAACCAGGTTTCGATCAATATTTTTGAGGACAACGCATGTTAGGTCTAGGTTAGGCCTGGGATTTTCACTCATCAGACTCATACTTTCGCATTCCTCACATACTTGTTGAACGGATCCTGGGTTTTTTCTGGTTTGGATCACGTAGTAATGTGGGTCCACACTGAAACAATCAATTAAACCTGGTCTTGATAAATATTTTAGAGGATAACGCATGTTAGGTCTGGGATAGGTCTGGGATTTGCCCTCATCAGACTCATACTTTCGCACACTTCACATACTCGTTGAACAGATCCGGGGTTTTTACTGGTTTGGATCACATAGTAATGTGGTACCACACTGAAACAGTCGATTAAACCATGTTTCGATCAATATTTTTGAGGACAACGCATGTTAGGTCTAGGTTAGGCCTGGGATTTTCACTCATCAGACTCATACTTTCGCATTCCTCACATACTTGTTGAACGGATCCTGGGTTTTTGTCTGGTTTGGATCACGTAGTAATGTGGTACCACACTGAAACATTCAATTAAACCTGGTCTTGATAAATATTTTAGAGGATAACGCATGTTAGGTCTGGGTTACGTCTAGGATTTGCCCTCATCAGGCTCATACTTTCGCATATTTCTCATACTTCATGGCTAGATCCTGGGCTGTTTCTGCATTGTATCACGTAGTAATGTGGTACCACGCTGAAACAGTCAATTAAACCTGGTTTCGATCAATATTTTAGAGGATAACGCAAGTTAGGTCTGGGATAGGTCTGGGATTTGCCCTCATCAGACTCATACTTTCGCACACTTCACATACTCGTTGAACAGATCCCGGGTTATTTTCTGGTTTGGATCACATAGTAATGTGGTACCACACAGAAACATTCAATTAAACCTGGTTTCGATCAATATTTTAGAGGATAACGCAAGTTAGGTCTGGGATAGGTCCGGGATTTGCCCTCATCAGGCTCATACTTTCGCGTTTTTCACATACTCGTTGAACAGATCCTGGGTTTTTTCTGGTTTGGGTCACGTAGTAGTGTGATACTACACTCAAACAGTCGACTAAACCAGGTTTCGATCAATATTTTTGAGGATAACGCATGTTAGGTCTAGGTTAGGCCTGGGATTTTCACTCATTAGACTCATACTTTCGCATTCTTCACATACTTGTTGAACTGATCCTGGGTTTTTTCTGGTTTGGATCACGTAGTAATGTGGTTCCACACTGAAACAGTCGGTTAAACCTGGTTTCGATCAATATTTTAGAGGATAACGCAAGTTAGGTCTGGGATAGGTCTGGGATTAGCCCTCATCAGACTCATAATTTCGCACACTTCACATACTCGTTGAACAGATCCTGGGTTATTTTCGGTTTGGATCACATAGTAATGTGGTACCAAACTGAGACAGTCGATTAAACCAGGTTTCGATCAATATTTTAGAGGATAACGCATGTTAGGTCTAGGTTAGCCCTGGGATTCTCACTCATCAGACTCAGACTTTCGCATTCTTCTTATACTTGTTGAACTGATCCTGGGTTTTTTCTGGTTTGGATCACGTAGTAATGTGGTACCACACTGAGACAGTCGATTAAACCTGGTTTCGATCAATATTTTAGAGGATAACGCAAGTTAGGTCTGGGATAGGTCTGGGATTAGCCCTCATCAGACTCATACTTTCGCACACTTCACATACTCGTTGAACAGATCCTGGGTTATTTTCTGGTTTGGATCACATAGTAATGTGGTACCACACTGGAACAGTCGATTAAACCAGGTTTCGATCAATATTTTTCAGGATAACGCATGTTAGGTCTAGGTTAGGCCTGGGGTTTTCACTCATCAGACTCATACTTTCGCATTCTTCACATACTTGTAGAACGGATCCTGGGTTTTTTCTGGTTTGGATCACGTAGTAATGTGGGTCCACACTGAAACAATCAATTAAACCTGCTCTTGATAAATATTTTAGAGGATAACACATGTTAGGTCTGGGATAGGTCTGGGATTTGCCCTCATCAGACTCATACTTTCGCACACTTCACATACTCGTTGAACAGATCCTGGGTTTTTTCTGGTTTGGGTCACGTAGTAGTGTGATACTACACTCAAACAGTCGACTAAACCAGGTTTCGATCAATATTTTTGAGGATAACGCATGTTAGGTCTAGGTTAGGCCTGGGATTTTCACTTATCAGACTCATACTTTCGCATTCTTCACATACTTGTTGAACTGATCCTCGGTTTTTTCTGGTTTGGATCGCGTAGTAATGTGGTTCCACACTGAAACAGTCGGTTAAACCTGGTTTCGATCAATATTTTAGAGGATAACGCAAGTTAGGTCTGGGATAGGTGTGGGATTAGCCCTCATCAGACTCATACTTTCGCACACTTCACATACTCGTTGAACAGATCCTGGGTTATTTTCTGGTTTGGATCACATAGTAATGTGGTACCAAACTGAGACAGTCGATTAAACCAGGTTTCGATCAATATTTTAGAGGATAACGCATGTTAGGTCTAGGTTAGCCCTGGGATTTTCACTCATCAGACTCATACTTTCGCATTCTTCTTATACTTGTTGAACTGATCCTGGGTTTTTTCTGGTTTGGATCACGTAGTAATGTGGTACCACACTGAAACAGTCGATTAAACCTGGTTTCGATCAATATTTTTGAGGATAACGCATGTTAGGTCTAGGTTAGGCCTGGGATTTTCACTCATCAGACTCATACTTTCGCATTCCTCACATACTTGTTGAACGGATCCTGGGTTTTTTCTGGTTTATATCACGTAGTAATGTGGTACCACACTGAAACTGTCCATTAAACCTGGTTTGGATCAATATTTTAGAGGATAACGCATGTTAGGTCTAGGTTAGCCCTGGGATTTTCACCCATCAGACTCATACTTTCGCATTCTTCTTATACTTGTTGAACTGATCCTGGGTTTTTTCTGGTTTGGATCACGTAGTAATGTGGTACCACACTGAAGCAGTCGATTAAACCTGGCATCGATCAATATTTTAGAGGATAACGCAAGTTAAGTCTGGGATTGGTCTGGGATTTGACCTCATCAGCCTCATACTTTCGTACACTTCACATACTCGTTGAACAGATCCTGGGTTTTTTTCTGGTTTGGATCACAGAGTAATGCGGCACCACACTGAAACAGTCGATTAAACCACGTTTCGATCAATATTTTTGAGGATAACGCATGTTAGGTCTAGTTTAGGTCCGGGATTTTCACTCATCAGACACATATTTCACATTCTTCACATACTTGTTGAACGGATCCTGGGTTTTTTCTGGTTTGGATCACGTAGTAATGTGGGACCACACTGAATCAGTCAATTAAACCTGGTTTCGACCAATATTTCAGAGAATAATTCATGTTAGGTCTAGGTTAGGTCTGGGATTTTCTCTCATCAGGCTCATTCTTTCGCATATTTCTCATACTTGAGGGCTAGATCCTGGGCTATTTCTGGTTTGGATCACATAGTAATGTGGTACCACACTGAAACAGTCGATTAAACCAAGTTTCGATCAATATTTTTCAGGATAACGCATGTTAGGTCTAGGTTAGGCCTGGGATTTTCACTCATCAGACTCATACTTTCGCATTCTTCACATACTTGTAGAACGGATCCTGGGTTTTTACTGGTTTGGATCACGTAGTAATGTGGTACCACACAGAAACATTCAATTAAACCTGGTTTCGATCAATATTTTAGAGGATAACGCAAGTTAGGTCTGGGATAGGTCCGGGATTTGCCCTCATCAGGCTCATACTTTCGCGTTTTTCACATACTTGTTGAACAGCTCCTGGGTTTTTTCTGGTTTGGGTCACGTAGTAATGTGGTACCACGCTGAAACAGTCAATTAAACCTGGTTTCGATCAATATTTTAGAAGATAACGCAAGTTAGGTCTGGCATAGGTCTGGGATTCGCCCTCATCAGGCTCATACTTTCGCGTTTTTCACATACTTGTTGAACAGATCCTGGGTTTTTTCTGGTTTGTATCACGTAGTAGTGTGGTACCACACTGAAACAGTCCATTAAAGCTGGTTTGGATCAATTGCTTAGAGGATAACGCATGTTAGGTCTAGGTTAGCCCTGGGATTTTCACTCATCAGACTCATACTTTCGCATTCTTCTCATACTTGTTGAACTGATCCTGGGTTTTTTCTGGTTTGGATCACGTAGTAATTTGGTACCACACTGAAGCAGTCGATTAAACCTGGTTTCGATCAATATCTTAGAGGATAACGCAAGTTAAGTCTGGGAATGGTCTGGGATTTGACCTCATCAGACACATACTTTCGCACACTTCACATACTCGTTGAACAGATCCTGGGTTATTTTCTTGTTTGGATCTCATAGTAATGTGGTACCACACTGAAACAGTCGATTAAACCTGGTTTCACTCAATATTTTAGAGGATAACGCATGTTAGGTCTAGGTCAGGCCTGGGATTTTCACTCATCAGACTCATACTTTCGCATTCTTCACATACGTGTTGAACGGATGCTGGGTTTTTTCTGGTTTGGATCACGTAGTAATGTGGGTCCACAGTGAAAGAATCAATTACACCTGGTCTTGATAAATATTTTAGAGGATAACGCATGTTAGGTCTGGGATAGGTATGGGATTTGCCCTCATCAGACTCATACTTTCGCACACTTCACATACTCGTTGAACAGATCCTGGGTTATTTTCTGGTTTGGATCACATAGTAATGTGGTACCACACTGAAACAGTCGATTAAACCAGGTTTCGATCAATATTTTTGAGGATAACGCATGTTAGGTCTAGGTTAGGCCTGGGATTTTCACTCATCAGACTCATACTTTTGCATTCTTCACATACTTGTTGAACCGATCCTGGGTTTTTTCTGGTTTGGATCACGTTGTAATGTGGGACCACACTGAAACAATCAATTAAACCTGGTCTTGATACATATTTTAGAGGATAACGCATGTTAGGCTTGGGTTAGGTGTAGGATTTGCCCTCAGCAGGCTCATACTTTCGCATATCTCTCATACTTCATGGGCTAGATCCTGGGCTGTTTCTGGATTGTATCACGTAGTAATGTGGTACAACGCTGAAACAGTCAATTAAACCTGGTTTCGATCAATATTTTAGAGAAAAATTCATGTTAGGTCTAGGTTAGGTCTGGGATTTGCTCTCATCAGGCTCATTCTTTCGCATATTTCTCATACATGTTGAACAGATCCTGGGTTTTTTCTGGTTTGGATCACGTAGTAATGTGGGACCACACTGAAACAATCAACTAAACCTGGTTTCCATCAATATTTTAGAGGACAACGCAAGTTAGGTCTGGGATAGGTCTGGGATTTGCCCTCATCAGGCTCATACTTTCGCGTTTTTCACATACTTGTTGAACAGATCCTGGGTTTTTTCTGGTTTGGATCCCGTAGTAGTGTGGTACCACAATAAAACAGTCAATTAAACCTGGTTTCGATCAATATTTTAGAGGATATCGCAAGTTAGGTCTGGGATAGGTCTGGGATTAGCCCTCATCAGACTCATACTTTCGCTTTCTTCACATACTCGTTGAACAGTTCCTGTGTTATTTTCTGGTTTGGATCAGATAGTAATGTGGTACCACACTGAAACAGTCGATTAAACCAGGTTTCGAACAATATTTTTGAGGATAACGCATGTTAGGTCTGGGACAGGTCTGGGATTTGCTCTCATCAGGCTCATTCTTTCGCATATTTCTCATACTTGATGGCTAGATCCTGAGCTTTTTCTGGATTGCATCACGTAGTAATGAAATACAACACTGAAACAGTCAATTAAACCTGGTTTCCATCAATGTTTTAGAGGACAACGCAAGTTATGTCTGGGATAGGTCTGGGATTTGCTCTCATCAGGCTCATTCTTTCGCATATTTCCCATACTTGATGGCTAGATCCTGAGCTTTTCTGGATTGCATCACGTAGTAATGTAGTACAACACTGAAACAGTCAATTAAACCTGGTTTCCATCAATATTTTAGAGGACAACGCAAGTTAGGTCTGGGATAGGTCTGGGATTTGCCCTCATCAGGCTCATACTTTCGCGTTTTTCACATACTTGTTGAACAGATCCTGGGTTATTTTCTGGTTTGGATCACATAGTAATGTGGTACCACACTGGAACAGTCGATTAAACCAGGTTTCGATCAATATTTTTCAGGATAACGCATGTTAGGTCTAGGTTAGGCCTGGGGTTTTCACTCATCAGACTCATACTTTCGCATTCTTCACATACTTGTAGAACGGATCCTGGGTTTTTTCTGGTTTGGATCACGTAGTAATGTGGGTCCACACTGAAACAATCAATTAAACCTGCTCTTGATAAATATTTTAGAGGATAACACATGTTAGGTCTGGGATAGGTCTGGGATTTGCCCTCATCAGACTCATACTTTCGCACACTTCACATACTCGTTGAACAGATCCTGGGTTTTTTCTGGTTTGGGTCACGTAGTAGTGTGATACTACACTCAAACAGTCGACTAAACCAGGTTTCGATCAATATTTTTGAGGATAACGCATGTTAGGTCTAGGTTAGGCCTGGGATTTTCACTTATCAGACTCATACTTTCGCATTCTTCACATACTTGTTGAACTGATCCTCGGTTTTTTCTGGTTTGGATCGCGTAGTAATGTGGTTCCACACTGAAACAGTCGGTTAAACCTGGTTTCGATCAATATTTTAGAGGATAACGCAAGTTAGGTCTGGGATAGGTGTGGGATTAGCCCTCATCAGACTCATACTTTCGCACACTTCACATACTCGTTGAACAGATCCTGGGTTATTTTCTGGTTTGGATCACATAGTAATGTGGTACCAAACTGAGACAGTCGATTAAACCAGGTTTCGATCAATATTTTAGAGGATAACGCATGTTAGGTCTAGGTTAGCCCTGGGATTTTCACTCATCAGACTCATACTTTCGCATTCTTCTTATACTTGTTGAACTGATCCTGGGTTTTTTCTGGTTTGGATCACGTAGTAATGTGGTACCACACTGAAACAGTCGATTAAACCTGGTTTCGATCAATATTTTTGAGGATAACGCATGTTAGGTCTAGGTTAGGCCTGGGATTTTCACTCATCAGACTCATACTTTCGCATTCCTCACATACTTGTTGAACGGATCCTGGGTTTTTTCTGGTTTATATCACGTAGTAATGTGGTACCACACTGAAACTGTCCATTAAACCTGGTTTGGATCAATATTTTAGAGGATAACGCATGTTAGGTCTAGGTTAGCCCTGGGATTTTCACCCATCAGACTCATACTTTCGCATTCTTCTTATACTTGTTGAACTGATCCTGGGTTTTTTCTGGTTTGGATCACGTAGTAATGTGGTACCACACTGAAGCAGTCGATTAAACCTGGCATCGATCAATATTTTAGAGGATAACGCAAGTTAAGTCTGGGATTGGTCTGGGATTTGACCTCATCAGCCTCATACTTTCGTACACTTCACATACTCGTTGAACAGATCCTGGGTTTTTTTCTGGTTTGGATCACAGAGTAATGCGGCACCACACTGAAACAGTCGATTAAACCACGTTTCGATCAATATTTTTGAGGATAACGCATGTTAGGTCTAGTTTAGGTCCGGGATTTTCACTCATCAGACACATATTTCACATTCTTCACATACTTGTTGAACGGATCCTGGGTTTTTTCTGGTTTGGATCACGTAGTAATGTGGGACCACACTGAATCAGTCAATTAAACCTGGTTTCGACCAATATTTCAGAGAATAATTCATGTTAGGTCTAGGTTAGGTCTGGGATTTTCTCTCATCAGGCTCATTCTTTCGCATATTTCTCATACTTGAGGGCTAGATCCTGGGCTATTTCTGGTTTGGATCACATAGTAATGTGGTACCACACTGAAACAGTCGATTAAACCAAGTTTCGATCAATATTTTTCAGGATAACGCATGTTAGGTCTAGGTTAGGCCTGGGATTTTCACTCATCAGACTCATACTTTCGCATTCTTCACATACTTGTAGAACGGATCCTGGGTTTTTACTGGTTTGGATCACGTAGTAATGTGGTACCACACAGAAACATTCAATTAAACCTGGTTTCGATCAATATTTTAGAGGATAACGCAAGTTAGGTCTGGGATAGGTCCGGGATTTGCCCTCATCAGGCTCATACTTTCGCGTTTTTCACATACTTGTTGAACAGCTCCTGGGTTTTTTCTGGTTTGGGTCACGTAGTAATGTGGTACCACGCTGAAACAGTCAATTAAACCTGGTTTCGATCAATATTTTAGAAGATAACGCAAGTTAGGTCTGGCATAGGTCTGGGATTCGCCCTCATCAGGCTCATACTTTCGCGTTTTTCACATACTTGTTGAACAGATCCTGGGTTTTTTCTGGTTTGTATCACGTAGTAGTGTGGTACCACACTGAAACAGTCCATTAAAGCTGGTTTGGATCAATTGCTTAGAGGATAACGCATGTTAGGTCTAGGTTAGCCCTGGGATTTTCACTCATCAGACTCATACTTTCGCATTCTTCTCATACTTGTTGAACTGATCCTGGGTTTTTTCTGGTTTGGATCACGTAGTAATTTGGTACCACACTGAAGCAGTCGATTAAACCTGGTTTCGATCAATATCTTAGAGGATAACGCAAGTTAAGTCTGGGAATGGTCTGGGATTTGACCTCATCAGACACATACTTTCGCACACTTCACATACTCGTTGAACAGATCCTGGGTTATTTTCTTGTTTGGATCTCATAGTAATGTGGTACCACACTGAAACAGTCGATTAAACCTGGTTTCACTCAATATTTTAGAGGATAACGCATGTTAGGTCTAGGTCAGGCCTGGGATTTTCACTCATCAGACTCATACTTTCGCATTCTTCACATACGTGTTGAACGGATGCTGGGTTTTTTCTGGTTTGGATCACGTAGTAATGTGGGTCCACAGTGAAAGAATCAATTACACCTGGTCTTGATAAATATTTTAGAGGATAACGCATGTTAGGTCTGGGATAGGTATGGGATTTGCCCTCATCAGACTCATACTTTCGCACACTTCACATACTCGTTGAACAGATCCTGGGTTATTTTCTGGTTTGGATCACATAGTAATGTGGTACCACACTGAAACAGTCGATTAAACCAGGTTTCGATCAATATTTTTGAGGATAACGCATGTTAGGTCTAGGTTAGGCCTGGGATTTTCACTCATCAGACTCATACTTTTGCATTCTTCACATACTCGTTGAACCGATCCTGGGTTTTTTCTGGTTTGGATCACGTTGTAATGTGGGACCACACTGAAACAATCAATTAAACCTGGTCTTGATACATATTTTAGAGGATAACGCATGTTAGGCTTGGGTTAGGTGTAGGATTTGCCCTCAGCAGGCTCATACTTTCGCATATCTCTCATACTTCATGGGCTAGATCCTGGGCTGTTTCTGGATTGTATCACGTAGTAATGTGGTACAACGCTGAAACAGTCAATTAAACCTGGTTTCGATCAATATTTTAGAGAAAAATTCATGTTAGGTCTAGGTTAGGTCTGGGATTTGCTCACATCAGGCTCATTCTTTCGCATATTTCTCATACATGTTGAACAGATCCTGGGTTTTTTCTGGTTTGGATCACGTAGTAATGTGGGACCACACTGAAACAATCAACTAAACCTGGTTTCCATCAATATTTTAGAGGACAACGCAAGTTAGGTCTGGGATAGGTCTGGGATTTGCCCTCATCAGGCTCATACTTTCGCGTTTTTCACATACTTGTTGAACAGATCCTGGGTTTTTTCTGGTTTGGATCCCGTAGTAGTGTGGTACCACAATAAAACAGTCAATTAAACCTGGTTTCGATCAATATTTTAGAGGATATCGCAAGTTAGGTCTGGGATAGGTCTGGGATTAGCCCTCATCAGACTCATACTTTCGCTTTCTTCACATACTCGTTGAACAGTTCCTGTGTTATTTTCTGGTTTGGATCAGATAGTAATGTGGTACCACACTGAAACAGTCGATTAAACCAGGTTTCGAACAATATTTTTGAGGATAACGCATGTTAGGTCTGGGACAGGTCTGGGATTTGCTCTCATCAGGCTCATTCTTTCGCATATTTCTCATACTTGATGGCTAGATCCTGAGCTTTTTCTGGATTGCATCACGTAGTAATGAAGTACAACACTGAAACAGTCAATTAAACCTGGTTTCCATCAATGTTTTAGAGGACAACGCAAGTTATGTCTGGGATAGGTCTGGGATTTGCTCTCATCAGGCTCATTCTTTCGCATATTTCCCATACTTGATGGCTAGATCCTGAGCTTTTCTGGATTGCATCACGTAGTAATGTAGTACAACACTGAAACAGTCAATTAAACCTGGTTTCCATCAATATTTTAGGGGACAACGCAAGTTAGGTCTGGGATAGGTCTGGGATTTGCCCTCATCAGGCCCATACTGTCGCGTTTTTCACATACTTGTTGAACAGATCCTGGGTTTTTTCTGGTTTGGATCCCGTAGTAGTGTGGTACCACACTGAAACAGTCCATTAAACCTGGTTTCGCTCAATATTTTAGAGGATAACGCATGTTAGGTCTAGGTCAGGCCTGGTTTTTTCACTCATCAGACTCATACTTTCGCATTCTTCACATACTTGTTGAACGGATCCTGGGTTTTTTCTGGTTTGGATCACGTAGTAATTTGGTACCACACTGAAGCAGTCGATTAAACCTGGTTTCGATCAATATCTTAGAGGATAACGCAAGTTAAGTCTGGGAATGGTCTGGGATTTGACCTCATCAGACACATACTTTCGCACACTTCACATACTCGTTGAACAGATCCTGGGTTATTTTCTTGTTTGGATCTCATAGTAATGTGGTACCACACTGAAACAGTCGATTAAACCTGGTTTCACTCAATATTTTAGAGGATAACGCATGTTAGGTCTAGGTCAGGCCTGGGATTTTCACTCATCAGACTCATACTTTCGCATTCTTCACATACGTGTTGAACGGATGCTGGGTTTTTTCTGGTTTGGATCACGTAGTAATGTGGGTCCACAGTGAAAGAATCAATTACACCTGGTCTTGATAAATATTTTAGAGGATAACGCATGTTAGGTCTGGGATAGGTATGGGATTTGCCCTCATCAGACTCATACTTTCGCACACTTCACATACTCGTTGAACAGATCCTGGGTTATTTTCTGGTTTGGATCACATAGTAATGTGGTACCACACTGAAACAGTCGATTAAACCAGGTTTCGATCTATATTTTTGAGGATAACGCATGTTAGGTCTAGGTTAGGCCTGGGATTTTCACTCATCAGACTCATACTTTCGCATTCTTCACATACTTGTTGAACGGATCCTGGGTTTTTTCTGGTTTGGATCACGTTGTAATGTGGGACCACACTGAAACAATCAATTAAACCTGGTCTTGATACATATTTTAGAGGATAACGCATGTTAGGCTTGGGTTAGGTCTAGGATTTGCCCTCAGCAGGCTCATACTTTCGCATATCTCTCATACTTCATGGGCTAGATCCTGGGCTGTTTCTGGATTGTATCACGTAGTAATGTGGTACAACGCTGAAACAGTCAATTAAACCTGGTTTCGATCAATATTTTAGAGAAAAATTCATGTTAGGTCTAGGTTAGGTCTGGGATTTGCTCTCATCAGGCTCATTCTTTCGCATATTTCTCATACATGTTGAACAGATCCTGGGTTTTTTCTGGTTTGGATCACGTAGTAATGTGGGACCACACTGAAACAATCAACTAAACCTGGTTTCCATCAATATTTTAGAGGACAACGCAAGTTAGGTCTGGGATAGGTCTGGGATTTGCCCTCATCAGGCTCATACTTTCGCGTTTTTCACATACTTGTTGAACAGATCCTGGGTTTTTTCTGGTTTGGATCCCGTAGTAGTGTGGTACCACAATAAAACAGTCAATTAAACCTGGTTTCGATCAATATTTTAGAGGATATCGCAAGTTAGGTCTGGGATAGGTCTGGGATTTGCCCTCATCAGGCCCATACTGTCGCGTTTTTCACATACTTGTTGAACAGATCCTGGGTTTTTTCTGGTTTGGATCCCGTAGTAGTGTGGTACCACACTGAAACAGTCCATTAAACCTGGTTTCGCTCAATATTTTAGAGGATAACGCATGTTAGGTCTAGGTCAGGCCTGGTTTTTTCACTCATCAGACTCATACTTTCGCATTCTTCACATACTTGTTGAACGGATCCTGGGTTTTTTCTGGTTTGGATCACGTAGTTATGTGGGTCCACACTGAAACAATCAATTAAACCTGGTCTTGATAAATATTTTAGAGGATAACGCATGTTAGGTCTGGGATAGGTCTGGGATTTGCGCTCATCAGACTCATACTTTCGCACACTTCACATACTCGTTGATCAGATCCTGGGTGATTTTCTGGTTTGGATCACATAGTAATGTGGTACCGCACTGAAACAGTCGATTAAACCAGGTTTCGATCAATATTTTTTAGGATAACGCATGTTAGGTCTAGGTTAGGCCTGGGATTTTCACTCATCAGACTCATACTTTCGCATTCTTCACATACCTGTTGAACGGATCCTGGGTTTTTTCTGGTTTGGATCACGTAGTAATGTGGGTCCACACTGAAACAATCAATTAAACCTGGTCTTGATAAATATTTTAGAGGATAACGCATGTTAGGTCTGGGATAGGTCTGGGATTTGCCCTCATCAGACTCATACTTTCGCACACTTCAAATACTCGTTGAACAGATCCTGGGTTTTTACTGGTTTGGATCACATAGTAATGTGGTACCACACTGAAACTGTCGATTAAACCAGGTTTCGATCAATATTTTTGAGGACAACGCATGTTAGGTCTAGGTTAGGCCTGGGATTTTCACTCATCAGACTCATACTTTCGCATTCCTCACATACTTGTTGAACGGATCCTGGGTTTTTGTCTGGTTTGGATCACGTAGTAATGTGGTACCACACTGAAACATTCAATTAAACCTGGTCTTGATAAATATTTTAGAGGATAACGCGTGTTAGGTCTGGGTTACGTCTAGGATTTGCCCTCATCAGGCTCATACTTTCGCATATTTCTCATACTTCATGGCTAGATCCTGGGCTGTTTCTGCATTGTATCACGTAGTAATGTGGTACCACGCTGAAACAGTCAATTAAACCTGGTTTCGATCAATATTTTAGAGGATAACGCAAGTTAGGTCTGGGATAGGTCTAGGATTTGCCCTCATCAGGCTCTTACTATCGCATATTTCTCATACTTCATGGCTAGATCCTGGGCTATTTCTGGATTGGATCACGTAGTAAAGTGGTACCACACTGAAACATTCAATGAAACCTGTTCTGGATAAATATTTTAGAGGATAAAGCATCTTAGGTCTGGGTTAGGCCTGGGATTTTCACTCATCAGACTCATACTTTCGCATTCTTCACATACTTGTAGAACGGATCCTGGGTTTTTACTGGTTTGGATCACGTAGTAATGTGGTACCACACAGAAACATTCAATTAAACCTGGTTTCGATCAATATTTTAGAGGATAACGCAAGTTAGGTCTGGGATAGGTCTGGGATTTGACCTCATCAGACTCATACTTTCGCACACTTCACATACTCGTTGAACAGATCCTGGGTTATTTTCTGGTTTGGATCACATAGTAATGTGGCACCACACTGAAAGAGTCGATTAAACCACGTTTCGATCAATATTTTTGAGGATAACGCATGTTAGGTCTAGGTTAGGCCTGGGATTTTCACACATCACACTCATACTTTCGCATTCTTCACATACTTGTTGAACGGATCCTGGGTTTTTTCTGGTTTGGATCACGTAGTAATGTGGGACCACACTGGATCAGTCAATTAAACCTGGTTTCGACCAATATTTTAGAGAATAATTCATGTTAGGTCTAGGTTAGGTCTGGGATTTTCTCTCATCAGGCTCATTCTTTCGCATATTTCTCATACTTGATGGCTAGATCCTGGGCTTTTTCTGGATTGGATCACGTAGTAATGAAGTACAACACTGAAACAGTCAATTAAACCTGGTTTCCATCAATATTTTTGAGGATAACGCATGTTAGGTCTAGGTTAGCCCTGGGATTTTCACTCATCAGACTCATACTTTCGCATTCTTCTCATACTTGTTGAACAGATCCTGGGTTTTTTCTGGTTTGTATCACGTAGTAGTGTGGTACCACACTGAAACAGTCCATTAAACCTGCTTTGGATCAATTGTTTAGAGGATAACGCATGTTAGGTCTAGGTTAGCCCTGGGATTTTCACTCATCAGACTCATACTTTCGCATTCTTCTCATACATGTTGAACTGATCTTGGGGTTTTTCTGGATTGGATCACGTAGTAATGTGGTACCACACGGAAACAGTCCATTAAACCTGGTTTCGATCAATATCTTAGAGGATAACGCAAGTTAAGTCTGGGATTGTTCTGGGATTTGACCTCATCAGACTCATACTTTCGCACACTTCACATACTCGTTGAACAGATCCTGGGTTATTTTCTGGTTTGGATCACATAGTAATGTGGCACCACACTGAAAGAGTCGATTAAACCACGTTTCGATCAATATTTTTGAGGATAACGCATGTTAGGTCTAGGTTAGGCCTGGGATTTTCACACATCACACTCATACTTTCGCATTCTTCACATACTTGTTGAACGGATCCTGGGTTTTTTCTGGTTTGGATCACGTAGTAATGTGGGACCACACTGGATCAGTCAATTAAACCTGGTTTCGACCAATATTTTAGAGAATAATTCATGTTAGGTCTAGGTTAGGTCTGGGATTTTCTCTCATCAGGCTCATTCTTTCGCATATTTCTCATACTTGATGGCTAGATCCTGGGCTTTTTCTGGATTGGATCACGTAGTAATGAAGTACAACACTGAAACAGTCAATTAAACCTGGTTTCCATCAATATTTTTGAGGATAACGCATGTTAGGTCTAGGTTAGCCCTGGGATTTTCACTCATCAGACTCATACTTTCGCATTCTTCTCATACTTGTTGAACAGATCCTGGGTTTTTTCTGGTTTGTATCACGTAGTAGTGTGGTACCACACTGAAACAGTCCATTAAACCTGGTTTGGATCAATTGTTTAGAGGATAACGCATGTTAGGTCTAGGTTAGCCCTGGGATTTTCACTCATCAGACTCATACTTTCGCATTCTTCTCATACATGTTGAACTGATCTTGGGGTTTTTCTGGATTGGATCACGTAGTAATGTGGTACCACACGGAAACAGTCGATTAAACCTGGTTTCGATCAATATCTTAGAGGATAACGCAAGTTAAGTCTGGGATTGTTCTGGGATTTGACCTCATCAGACTCATACTTTCGCACACCTCACATACTCGTTGAACAGATCCTGGGTTATTTTCTGGTTTGGATCACATAGTAATGTGGTACCACACTGAAACAGTCGATTAAACCAGGTTTCGATCAATATTTTTGAGGATAACGCATGTTAGGTCTAGGTTAGGCCTGGGATTTTCACTCATCAGACTCATACTTTCGCATTCTTCACATACTTGTTGAACGGATCCTGGGTTTTTTCTGGTTTGGATCACGTAGTAATGTGGGTCCACACTGAAACAATCAATTAAATCTGGTCTTGATAAATATTTTAGAGGATGACGCATGTTAGGTCCGGGATAGGTCTGGGATTTGCCCTCATCAGACTCATACTTTCGCACACTTCACATACTCGTTGAACAGATCCTGGGTTATTTTCTGGTTTGGATCACATAGTAATGTGGTACCACACTGAAACATTCAATTAAACCTGGTCTTGATAAATATTTTAGAGGATAACGCATGTTAGGTCTGGGTTTGGTCTAGGATTTGCCCTCATCAGGCTCATACTTTCGCATATTTCTCATACTTCATGGCTAGATCCTGGGCTATTTCTGGATTGGATCACGTAGTAAAGTGGTACCACACTGAAACATTCAATGAAACCTGGTCTGGATAAATATTTTAGAGGACAACGCATCTTAGGTCTGGGTTAGGTCTAAGATTTGCCTTCATCAGGCTCACAGTTTCGCGTTTTTCACATACTCGTTGAACAGATCCTGGGTTATTTTCTGGTTTGTATCACATAGTAATGTGGTCCCACACTGAAACAGTCGATTAAACCAGGTTTCGATCAATATTTTTGAGGATAACGCATGTTAGGTCTAGGTTAGGCCTGGGATTTTCACTCATCAGACTCATACTTTCGCATTCTTCGCATACTTGTTGAACGGATCCTGGGTTTTTTCTGGTTTGGATCACGTAGTAATGTGGGTCCACACTGAAACAATCAATTAAACCTGGTCTTGATAAATATTTTAGAGGATAACGCATGTTAGGTCTGGGATAGGTCTGGGATTTGTCCTCATCAGACTCATACTTTCGCACACTTCACATACTCGTTGAACAGATCCTGGGTTATTTTCTGGTTTGGATCACATAGTAATGTGGTACCACACTGAAACAGTCGCTTAAACCTGGTTGCGATCAATATTTTAGAGAATAATTCATGTTAGGTCTAGGTTAGGTCGGGGATTTGATCTCATCAGGCTCGTTCTTTCGGATATTTCTCATACTTGATGGCTAGATCCTGGGCTTTTTCTGGATTGCATCACGTAGTAATGAAGTACAACACTGAAACAGTCAATTAAACCTGGTTTCCATCAATATCTTAGAGGACAACGCAAGTTAGGTCTGGGATAGGTCTGGGATTTGACCTCATCAGACTCATACTTTCGCACACTTCACATACTCGTTGAACAGATCCTGGGTTATTTTCTGGTTTGTATCACGTAGTAGTGTGGTACCACACTGAAACAGTCGATTAAACCTGGTATCGATCAATATTTTAGAGGATAACGCAAGTTAAGTCTGGGATTGGTCTGGGATTCTCACTCATCAGACTCATTCTTTCGCATTCTTCACATACTTGTTGAACGGATGCTGGGTTTTTTCTGGTTTGGATCACGTAGTAATGAGGCACCACACTGAAAGAGTCGATTAAACCACGTTTCGATCAATATTTTAGAGAATAACGCATGTTAGGTCTAGGTTAGGCCTGGGATTTTCACTCATCAGACTCATACTTTCGCATTCTTCTTATACTTGTTGAACTGATCCTGGGTTTTTTCTGGTTTGGATCACGTAGTAATGTGGTACCACACTGAAACAGTCGATTAAACCTGGTTTCGATCAATATTTTAGAGGATAACGCATGTTAGGTCTAGGTTAGCCCTGGGATTTTCACTCATCAGACTCATACTTTCGCATTCTTCTTATACTTGTTGAACTGATCCTGGGTTTTTTCTGGTTTGGATCACGTAGTAATGTGGTACCACACTGAAACAGTCGATTAAACCTGGTTTCGATCAATATTTTAGAGGATAACGCAAGTTAAGTCTGGAATTGGTCTGGGATTTGACCTCATCAGACTCATACTTTCGCACACTTCACATACTCGTTGAACAGATCCTGGGTTATTTTCTGGTTTGGATCACATAGTAATGAGGCACCACACTGAAAGAGTCGATTAAACCACGTTTCGATCAATATTTTAGAGGATAACGCAAGTTAAGTCAGGGATTGGTCTGGGATTCTCACTCATCAGACTCATTCTTTCGCATTCTTCACATACTTGTTGAACGGATGCTGGGTTTTTTCTGGTTTGGATCACGTAGTAGTGTGGGTCCACACTGAAACAATCAATTAAACCTGGTCTTGATAAATATTTTAGAGGATAACGCATGTTAGGTCTGGGATAGGTCTGGGATTTGCCCTCATCAGACTCATACTTTCGCACACTTCACATACTCGTTGAACAGATCCTGGGTTTTTACTGGTTTGGATCACATAGTAATGTGGTACCACACTGAAACTGTCGATTAAACCAGGTTTCGATCAATATTTTTGAGGACAACGCATGTTAGGTCTAGGTTAGGCCTGGGATTTTCACTCATCAGACTCATACTTTCGCATTCCTCACATACTTGTTGAACGGATCCTGGGTTTTTGTCTGGTTTGGATCACGTAGTAATGTGGTACCACACTGAAACATTCAATTAAACCTGGTCTTGATAAATATTTTAGAGGATAACGCGTGTTAGGTCTGGGTTACGTCTAGGATTTGCCCTCATCAGGCTCATACTTTCGCATATTTCTCATACTTCATGGCTAGATCCTGGGCTGTTTCTGCATTGTATCACGTAGTAATGTGGTACCACGCTGAAACAGTCAATTAAACCTGGTTTCGATCAATATTTTAGAGGATAACGCAAGTTAGGTCTGGGATAGGTCTAGGATTTGCCCTCATCAGGCTCTTACTATCGCATATTTCTCATACTTCATGGCTAGATCCTGGGCTATGTCTGGATTGGATCACGTAGTAAAGTGGTACCACACTGAAACATTCAATGAAACCTGTTCTGGATAAATATTTTAGAGGATAAAGCATCTTAGGTCTGGGTTAGGCCTGGGATTTTCACTCATCAGACTCATACTTTCGCATTCTTCACATACTTGTAGAACGGATCCTGGGTTTTTACTGGTTTGGATCACGTAGTAATGTGGTACCACACAGAAACATTCAATTAAACCTGGTTTCGATCAATATTTTAGAGGATAACGCAAGTTAGGTCTGGGAAAGGTCTGGGATTTGACCTCATCAGACTCATACTTTCGCACACTTCACATACTCGTTGAACAGATCCTGGGTTATTTTCTGGTTTGGATCACATAGTAATGTGGCACCACACTGAAAGAGTCGATTAAACCACGTTTCGATCAATATTTTTGAGGATAACGCATGTTAGGTCTAGGTTAGGCCTGGGATTTTCACACATCACACTCATACTTTCGCATTCTTCACATACTTGTTGAACGGATCCTGGGTTTTTTCTGGTTTGGATCACGTAGTAATGTGGGACCACACTGGATCAGTCAATTAAACCTGGTTTCGACCAATATTTTAGAGAATAATTCATGTTAGGTCTAGGTTAGGTCTGGGATTTTCTCTCATCAGGCTCATTCTTTCGCATATTTCTCATACTTGATGGCTAGATCCTGGGCTTTTTCTGGATTGGATCACGTAGTAATGAAGTACAACACTGAAACAGTCAATTAAACCTGGTTTCCATCAATATTTTTGAGGATAACGCATGTTAGGTCTAGGTTAGCCCTGGGATTTTCACTCATCAGACTCATACTTTCGCATTCTTCTCATACTTGTTGAACAGATCCTGGGTTTTTTCTGGTTTGTATCACGTAGTAGTGTGGTACCACACTGAAACAGTCCATTAAACCTGCTTTGGATCAATTGTTTAGAGGATAACGCATGTTAGGTCTAGGTTAGCCCTGGGATTTTCACTCATCAGACTCATACTTTCGCATTCTTCTCATACATGTTGAACTGATCTTGGGGTTTTTCTGGATTGGATCACGTAGTAATGTGGTACCACACGGAAACAGTCGATTAAACCTGGTTTCGATCAATATCTTAGAGGATAACGCAAGTTAAGTCTGGGATTGTTCTGGGATTTGACCTCATCAGACTCATACTTTCGCACACTTCACATACTCGTTGAACAGATCCTGGGTTATTTTCTGGTTTGGATCACATAGTAATGTGGTACCACACTGAGACAGTCGATAAAACCAGGTTTCGATCAATATTTTTGAGGATAACGCATGTTAGGTCTAGGTTAGGCCTGGTACTTTCACTCATCAGACTCATACTTTCGCATTCTTCACATACTTGTTGAACGGATCCTGGGTTTTTTCTGGTTTGGATCACGTAGTAATGTGGTACCACACTGAAACAGTCAATTAAACCTGGTTTCGACCAATATTTTAGAGAATAATTCATGTTAGGTCTAGGTTAGGTCTGGGATTTTCTCTCATCAGGCTCATTCTTTCGCATATTTCTCATACTTGATGGCTAGATCCTGGGCTTTTTCTGGATTGGATCACGTAGTAATGAAGTACAACACTGAAACAGTCAATTAAACCTGGTTTCCATCAATATTTTTGAGGATAACGCATGTTAGGTCTAGGTTAGCCCTGGGATTTTCACTCATCAGACTCATACTTTCGCATTCTTCTCATACTTGTTGAACAGATCCTGGGTTTTTTCTGGTTTGTATCACGTAGTAGTGTGGTACCACACTGAAACAGTCCATTAAACCTGGTTTGGATCAATTGTTTAGAGGATAACGCATGTTAGGTCTAGGTTAGCCCTGGGATTTTCACTCATCAGACTCATACTTTCGCATTCTTCTCATACATGTTGAACTGATCTTGGGGTTTTTCTGGATTGGATCACGTAGTAATGTGGTACCACACGGAAACAGTCGATTAAACCTGGTTTCGATCAATATCTTAGAGGATAACGCAAGTTAAGTCTGGGATTGTTCTGGGATTTGACCTCATCAGACTCATACTTTCGCACACCTCACATACTCGTTGAACAGATCCTGGGTTATTTTCTGGTTTGGATCACATAGTAATGTGGTACCACACTGAAACAGTCGATTAAACCAGGTTTCGATCAATATTTTTGAGGATAACGCATGTTAGGTCTAGGTTAGGCCTGGGATTTTCACTCATCAGACTCATACTTTCGCATTCTTCACATACTTGTTGAACGGATCCTGGGTTTTTTCTGGTTTGGATCACGTAGTAATGTGGGTCCACACTGAAACAATCAATTAAATCTGGTCTTGATAAATATTTTAGAGGATGACGCATGTTAGGTCCGGGATAGGTCTGGGATTTGCCCTCATCAGACTCATACTTTCGCACACTTCACATACTCGTTGAACAGATCCTGGGTTATTTTCTGGTTTGGATCACATAGTAATGTGGTACCACACTGAAACATTCAATTAAACCTGTTCTTGATAAATATTTTAGAGGATAACGCATGTTAGGTCTGGGTTAGGTCTAGGATTTGCCCTCATCAGGCTCATACTTTCGCATATTTCTCATACTTCATGGCTAGATCCTGGGCTATTTCTGGATTGGATCACGTAGTAAAGTGGTACCACACTGAAACATTCAATGAAACCTGGTCTGGATAAATATTTTAGAGGACAACGCATCTTAGGTCTGGGTTAGGTCTAAGATTTGCCTTCATCAGGCTCACAGTTTCGCGTTTTTCACATACTCGTTGAACAGATCCTGGGTTATTTTCTGGTTTGTATCACATAGTAATGTGGTCCCACACTGAAACAGTCGATTAAACCAGGTTTCGATCAATATTTTTGAGGATAACGCATGTTAGGTCTAGGTTAGGCCTGGGATTTTCACTCATCAGACTCATACTTTCGCATTCTTCGCATACTTGTTGAACGGATCCTGGGTTTTTTCTGGTTTGGATCACGTAGTAATGTGGGTCCACACTGAAACAATCAATTAAACCTGGTCTTGATAAATATTTTAGAGGATAACGGATGTTAGGTCTGGGATAGGTCTGGGATTAGTCCTCATCAGACTCATACTTTCGCACACTTCACATACTCGTTGAACAGATCCTGGGTTATTTTCTGGTTTGGATCACATAGTAATGTGGTACCACACTGAAACAGTCGCTTAAACCTGGTTGCGATCAATATTTTAGAGAATAATTCATGTTAGGTCTAGGTTAGGTCGGGGATTTGATCTCATCAGGCTCGTTCTTTCGGATATTTCTCATACTTGATGGCTAGATCCTGGGCTTTTTCTGGATTGCATCACGTAGTAATGAAGTACAACACTGAAACAGTCAATTAAACCTGGTTTCCATCAATATCTTAGAGGACAACGCAAGTTAGGTCTGGGATAGGTCTGGGATTTGACCTCATCAGACTCATACTTTCGCACACTTCACATACTCGTTGAACAGATCCTGGGTTATTTTCTGGTTTGTATCACGTAGTAGTGTGGTACCACACTGAAACAGTCGATTAAACCTGGTTTCGATCAATATTTTAGAGGATAACGCAAGTTAAGTCTGGGATTGGTCTGGGATTCTCACTCATCAGACTCATTCTTTCGCATTCTTCACATACTTGTTGAACGGATGCTGGGTTTTTTCTGGTTTGGATCACGTAGTAGTGTGGGTCCACATTGAAGCAATCAATTAAACCTGGTCTTGATAAATATTTTAGAGGATAACGCATGTTAAGTCTGGGATTGGTCTGGGATTTGACCTCATCAGACTCATACTTTCGCACACTTCACATACTCGTTGAACAGATCCTGGGTTATTTTCTGGTTTGGATCACATAGTAATGTGGTACCACACTGAAACAGTCGATTAAACCAGGTTTCGATCAATATTTTAGAGGATAACGCATGTTAGGTCTAGGTTAGGCCTGGGATTTTCACTCATCAGACTCATACTTTCGCATTCTTCTTATACTGGTTGAACTGATCCTGGGTTTTTTCTGGTTTGGATCACGTAGTAATGTGGTACCACACTGAAACAGTCGATTAAACCTGGTTTCGATCAATATTTTAGTGGATAACGCATGTTAGGTCTAGGTTAGCCCTGGGATTTTCACTCATCAGACTCATACTTTCGCATTCTTCTTATACTTGTTGAACTGATCCTGGGTTTTTTCTGGTTTGGATCACGTAGTAATGTGGTACCACACTGAAACAGTCGATTAAACCTGGTTTCGATCAATATTTTAGAGGATAACGCAAGTTAAGTCTGGAATTGGTCTGGGATTTGACCTCATCAGACTCATACTTTCGCACACTTCACATACTCGTTGAACAGATCCTGGGTTATTTTCTGGTTTGGATCACATAGTAATGAGGCACCACACTGAAAGAGTCGATTAAACCACGTTTCGATCAATATTTTAGAGGATAACGCAAGTTAAGTCAGGGATTGGTCTGGGATTCTCACTCATCAGACTCATTCTTTCGCATTCTTCACATACTTGTTGAACGGATGCTGGGTTTTTTCTGGTTTGGATCACGTAGTAGTGTGGGTCCACACTGAAACAATCAATTAAACCTGGTCTTGATAAATATTTTAGAGGTTAACGCATGTTAAGTCTGGGATTGGTCTGGGATTTTCACTCATCAGACTCATACTTTCGCACACTTCACATACTCGTTGAACAGATCCTGGGTTATTTTCTGGTTTGGATCACATAGTAATGTGGTACCACACTGAAACAGTCGATTAAACCAGGTTTCGATCAATATTTTAGAGGATAACGCATGTTAGGTCTAGGTTAGGCCTGGGATTTTCACTCATCTGACTCATACTTTCGCATTCTTCACATACTTGTTGAACGGATCCTGGGTTTTTTCTGGTTTGGATCACGTAGTAATGTGGTACCACACTGAAACATTCAATTAAACCTGGTCTTGATAAATATTTTAGAGGATAACGCATGTTAGGTCTGGGATAGGTCTGGGATTTGTCCTCATCAGACTCATACTTTCGCACACTTCACATACTCGTTGAACAGATCCTGGGTTATTTTCTGGTTTGGATCACATAGTAATGTGGTACCAAACTGAAACAGTCGATTAAACCAGGTTTCGATCAATATTTTTGAGGATAACGCATGTTAGGTCTAGGTTAGGCCTGGGATTTTCACTCATCAGACTCATACTTTCGCATTCTCCACATACTTGTTGAACGGATCCTGGGTTTTTTCTGGTTTGGATCACGTAGTAATGTGGTACCACACTGAAACATTCAATTAAACCTGGTCTTGATAAATATTTTAGAGGATAACGCATCTTAGGTCTGGGTTAGGTCTAAGATCTGCCCTCATCAGGCTCACAGTTTCGCGTTTTTCACATACTTGTTAAACAGATCCTGGGTTTTTTCTGGTTTGGATCACGTAGTAATGTGGTACAACACTAAAACAGTCAATTAAACTTGGTTTCGATCAATATTTTACAGGATCACGCAAGCTAGGTCTGGGATAGGTCTGGGATTAGCCCTCATCAGACTCATACTTTCGCACACTTCACATACTTGTTGAACAGATCCTGGGTTATTTTCTGGTTTGGATCACATAGTAATGTGGTACCACACTGAAACAGTCGATAAAACCAGGTTTCGATCACTATTTTTGAGGACAACGCATGTTAGGTCTAGGTTAGGCCTGGGATTTTCACTCATCAGACTCATACTTTCGCATTCTTCACATACTTGTTGAACTGAAACTGGGTTTTGCTGGTTTGGATCACGTAGTAATGTGGTTCCACACTGAAACAGTCGGTTAAACCTGGTTTCGATCAATATTTTAGTGGATAACGCAAGTTAGGTCTGGGATAGGTCTGGGATTTGCCCTCATCAGACTCATACCTACGCACACTTCACATACTCGTTGAACAGATCCTGGGTTTTTTCTGGAGTGGATCACGTAGTAATGAAGTACAACACTGAAACAGTCAATTAAACCTGGTTTCCATCAATATTTTAGAGGACAGCGCATGTTAGGTCTAGGTTAGGTCTGGGATTTGCTCTCATCAGGCTCATTCTTTGGCATATTTCTCATACTTCATGGCTAGATCCTGGGCTGTTTCTGGATTGTATGACGTAGTAATGTGGTACCACCCTGAAACAGCGAATTAAACCTGGTTTCGATCAATATTTTAGAGGATAACGCAAGTTAGGTCTAGGGTAGTCCTGGGATTTGCCCTCATCAGGGTCATACTTTCGCAGTTTTAACATACATGTTGACCTGATCGACGGTTTTTTCTGCTTTGGATCACGTAGTAAAGTGGCACCACACTGAAACATTCAATTAAACCTGGTCTTGATAAATATTTTAGAGGATAACGCATGTTAGGTTTGGGTTAGGTCTAGGATTTGCCCTCATCAGGCTCATACTTTCGCATATTTCTCATACTTCATGGCCAGATCCTGGGCTGTTTCTGGATTGTATCACGTAGTACTGTGGTACCACGCTGAAACAGTCAATTAAACCTGGTTTCGATCAATATTTTAGAGGATAACGCAAGTTAGGTCTGGCATAGGTCTGGGATTCGCCCTCATCAGGCTCATACTTTCGCGTTTTTCACATACTTGTTGAACAGATCCTGGGTTTTTTCTGGTTTGTATCACGTAGTAGTGTGGTACCACACTGAAACAGTCCATTAAACCTGGTTTGGATCAATATTTTAGAGGATAACGCATGTTAGGGCTAGGTTAGCCCTGGGATTTGCACTCATCAGACTCATACTTTCGCATTCCTCTCATACTTGTTGAACTGATCCTGGGTTTTTTCTGGTTTGGATCACATAGTAATGTGGTACCACACTGAAACAGTCGATTAAACCAGGTTTCGATCAATATTTTAGAGGATAACGCATGTTAGGTCTAGGTTAGGCCTGGGATTTTCACTCATCTGACTCATACTTTCGCACACTTCACATAGTTGTTGAACGGATCCTGGGTTTTTTCTGGTTTGGACCCCGTAGTAGTGTGGTACCACACTGAAACAGTCCATTAAACCTGGTTTCGCTCAATATTTTAGAGGATAACGCATGTTAGGTCTAGGTCAGGCCTGGGATTTTCACTCATCAGACTCATACTTTCGAATTCTTCACATACTTGTTGAACGGATGCTGGGTTTTTTCTGGTATGGATCACGTAGTAATGTGGGTCCGCACTGAAACAATCAATTAAACCTTGTCTTGATAAATATTTTAGAGGATAACGCATGTTAGGCTTGGGTTAGGTCTAGGATTTGCCCTCAGCAGGCTCATACTTTCGCATATCTCTCATACTTCATGGCTAGATCCTGGGCTGTTTCTGGATTGTATCACATAGTAATGTGGTACCATGCTGAAACAGTCAATTAAACCTGGTTTCGATCAATATTTTAGAGGATAACGCAAGTTAGGTCTGGCATAGTTCTGGGATTCGCCCTCATTAGGCTCATACTTTCGCGTTTTTCACATACTTGTTGAACAGATCCTGGGTTTTTTCTGGTTTGTATCACGTAGTAGTGTGGTACCACACTGAAACAGTCTATTAAACCGGGTTTGGATGAATATTTTAGAGGATAACGCATGTAAGGTCTAGGTTAGCCCTGGGATTTCCACTCATCAGACTCATACTTTCGCATTCTTCTCATACTTGTTGAACTGATCTTGGGTTTTTTCTGGTTTGGATCACGTAGTAATGTGGTACCACACTGAAACAGACGATTAAACCTGGTTTCGATCAATATCTTAGAGGATAACGCAAGTTAAGTCTGGGATTGGTCTGGGATTTGACCTCATCAGACTCATACTTTCGCACACTTCACATACTCGTTGAACAGATCCTGGGTTATTTTCTGGTTTGGATCACATAGTAATGTGGTACCACACTGAAACAGTCGATTAAACCAGGTTTCGATCAATATTTTAGAGGATAACGCATGTTAGGTCTAGGTTAGGCCTGGGAATTTCACTCATCAGACTCATACATTCGCATTCTTCACATACTTGTTGAACGGATCCTGGGTTTTTTCTGGTTTGGATCACGTAGTAATGTGGGACCACACTGATACAGTCAATTAAACCTGGTTTCGATCAATATTTTAGAGAATAATTCATGTTAGGTCTAGGTTAGGTCTGGGATTTGCTCTCATCAGGCTCATTCTTTCGTATATTTCTCATACATGTTGAACAGATCCTGGGTTTTTTCTGGTTTGGATCACGTAGTAATGTGGGACCACACTGAAACAATCAATTAAACCTGGTTTCCATCAATATTTTAGAGGACAACGCAAGTTAGGTCTGGGATAGGTCTTGGATTTGCCCTCGTCAGGCTCATACTTTCGCGTTTTTCACATACTTGTTCAACAGATCCTGGGTTTTTCCGGTTTGGGTCACGTAGTAGTGTGGTACCACACTGAAACAGTCGATTAAACCTGGTTTCGATCAATATTTTTGAGGATAACGCATGTTAGGTCTAGGTTAGGCCGGGGATTTTCACTCATCAGACTCATACTTTCGCATTCTTCACATACTTGTTGAACGGATCGTGGGTTTTTTCTGGTTTGGATCACATAGTAATGTGGTACCACACTGAAACAGTCGATTAAACCAGGTTGCGATCAATATTTTTAAGGATAACGCATTTTAGGTCTAGGTTAGGCCTGGGATTTGCCCTCATCAGGGTCATACGTCCGCAGTTTTAACATACATGTTGACCTGATCGAGGGTTTTTTCTGCTTTGGATCACGTAGTAAAGTGGTACCACACTGAAACAGTCCATTAAACCTGGTTTGGATCAATATTTTAGAGGATAACGCAAGTTAGGTCTGGGATAGGTCTGGGATTCGCCCTCATCAGGCTCATACTTTCGCGTTTTTCACATACTTGTTGAACTGATCCTGGGTTTTTTCTGGTTTGGATCACGTAGCAATGTGGTACCACACTGAAACAGTCGATTAAACCTGGTTTCGATCAATATTTTAGAGCATAACGCAAGTTTGGTCTGGGATAGGTCTGGGATTTGCCCTCATCAGGCTCATACTTTCGCGTTTTTCACATACTTGTTGAACAGATCCTGGGTTTTTTCTGGTTTGTATCACGTAGTAGTGTGGTACCACACTGAAACAGTCTATTAAACCGGGTTTGGATGAATATTTTAGAGGATAACGCATGTAAGGTCTAGGTTAGCCCTGGGATTTCCACTCATCAGACTCATACTTTCGCATTCTTCTCATACTTGTTGAACTGATCTTGGGTTTTTTCTGGTTTGGATCACGTAGTAATGTGGTACCACACTGAAACAGACGATTAAACCTGGTTTCGATCAATATCTTAGAGGATAACGCAAGTTAAGTCTGGGATTGGTCTGGGATTTGACCTCATCAGACTCATACTTTCGCACACTTCACATACTCGTTGAACAGATCCTGGGTTATTTTCTGGTTTGGATCACATAGTAATGTGGTACCACACTGAAACAGTCGATTAAACCAGGTTTCGATCAATATTTTAGAGGATAACGCATGTTAGGTCTAGGTTAGGCCTGGGAATTTCACTCATCAGACTCATACATTCGCATTCTTCACATACTTGTTGAACGGATCCTGGGTTTTTTCTGGTTTGGATCACGTAGTAATGTGGGACCACACTGATACAGTCAATTAAACCTGGTTTCGATCAATATTTTAGAGAATAATTCATGTTAGGTCTAGGTTAGGTCTGGGATTTGCTCTCATCAGGCTCATTCTTTCGTATATTTCTCATACATGTTGAACAGATCCTGGGTTTTTTCTGGTTTGGATCACGTAGTAATGTGGGACCACACTGAAACAATCAATTAAACCTGGTTTCCATCAATATTTTAGAGGACAACGCAAGTTAGGTCTGGGATAGGTCTTGGATTTGCCCTCGTCAGGCTCATACTTTCGCGTTTTTCACATACTTGTTCAACAGATCCTGGGTTTTTCCGGTTTGGGTCACGTAGTAGTGTGGTACCACACTGAAACAGTCGATTAAACCTGGTTTCGATCAATATTTTTGAGGATAACGCATGTTAGGTCTAGGTTAGGCCGGGGATTTTCACTCATCAGACTCATACTTTCGCATTCTTCACATACTTGTTGAACGGATCGTGGGTTTTTTCTGGTTTGGATCACATAGTAATGTGGTACCACACTGAAACAGTCGATTAAACCAGGTTGCGATCAATATTTTTAAGGATAACGCATTTTAGGTCTAGGTTAGGCCTGGGATTTGCCCTCATCAGGGTCATACGTCCGCAGTTTTAACATACATGTTGACCTGATCGAGGGTTTTTTCTGCTTTGGATCACGTAGTAAAGTGGTACCACACTGAAACAGTCCATTAAACCTGGTTTGGATCAATATTTTAGAGGATAACGCAAGTTAGGTCTGGGATAGGTCTGGGATTCGCCCTCATCAGGCTCATACTTTCGCGTTTTTCACATACTTGTTGAACTGATCCTGGGTTTTTTCTGGTTTGGATCACGTAGCAATGTGGTACCACACTGAAACAGTCGATTAAACCTGGTTTCGATCAATATTTTAGAGCATAACGCAAGTTTGGTCTGGGATAGGTCTGGGATTTGCCCTCATCAGGCTCATACTTTCGCGTTTTTCACATACTTGTTGAACAGATCCTGGGTTTTTACTGGTTTGGATCACGTAGTAATGTGGGCCCACACTGAAACAGTCCATTAATCCTGGTTTGGATCAATATTTTAGAGGATAACGCATGTTAGGTCTAGGTTAGGTCTGGGATTTTCACTCATCAGGGTCATACTTTCGCAGTTTTAACTTACATGTTGACGTGATCGAGGGTTTTTTCTGCTTTGGATCACGTAGTAAAGTGGTACCACACTGAAACAGTCCATTAAACCGGGTTTGAATCAATATTTTAGAGGATAACGCATGTTAGGTCTGGGTTAGGACTTGGATTTGCCCCCATCAGGCTCATACTTTCGCATATTTCTCATACTTCATGGCTGGATCCTGGGCTATTTCTGGTTTGGATCACGTAGTAATGTGGTACCACACTGAAACAGTCAATTAAAACTGGTTTCGATCAATATTTTAGAGGATAACGCAAGTTTGGTCTGGGATAGGTCTGGGATTTGCCCTCATCAGGCTCATACTTTCGCGTTTTTCACATACTTGTTGAACAGATCCTGGGTTTTTACTGGTTTGGATCACGTAGTAATGTGGGCCCACACTGAAACAGTCCATTAATCCTGGTTTGGATCAATATTTTAGAGGATAACGCATGTTAGGTCTAGGTTAGGTCTGGGATTTTCACTGATCAGGGTCATACTTTCGCAGTTTTAACTTACATGTTGACGTGATCGAGGGTTTTTTCTGCTTTGGATCACGTAGTAAAGTGGTACCACACTGAAACAGTCCATTAAACCGGGTTTGAATCAATATTTTAGAGGATAACGCATGTTAGGTCTGGGTTAGGACTTGGATTTGCCCCCATCAGGCTCATACTTTCGCATATTTCTCATACTTCATGGCTGGATCCTGGGCTATTTCTGGTTTGGATCACGTAGTAATGTGGTACCACACTGAAACAGTCAATTAAAACTGGTTTCGATCAATATTTTAGAGGATAACGCAAGTTTGGTCTGGGATAGGTCTGGGATTTGCTCTCATCAGGCTCATTCTTTCGCATATTTCTCATACTTGATGGCTAGATTCTGGGCTTTTTCCGGTTTGCATCACGTAGTAATGAAGTACAACACTGAAACAATTAACTCAACCTGGTTTCCATCAATATTTTAGAGGACAACGCATGTTAGGTCTAGGTTAGGCCTGGGATTTGCGTCATCAGGGTCATACTTTCGCAGTTTTAACATACATGTTGACGTGATCGAGGGTTTTTTTTGCTTTGGATCACGTAGTAAAGTGGCACCACACTGAAACAGTCCATTAAACCTGGTTTGGATCAATATTTTAGAGGATAACGCATGTTAGGTCTAGGTTAGCCCTGTGATTTTCACTCATCAGACTCATACTTTCGCATTCTTCACATACTTGTTGAACGGATCCTAGGTTTTTTCTGGTTTGGTCCACGTAGTAATGTGGTACCACACTGGAACATTCAATTAAACCTGGTCTTGATAAATATTTTAGAGGATAACGCATGTTAGGTTTGGGTTAGGTCTAGGATTTGCCCTCATGAGGCTGATACTTTCGCATATTTCTCATACTTCATTGCTAGATCCTGGGCTGTTTCTGGTTTGGATCACGTAGTAATGTGGTACCACACTGAAACAGTCGATTAAACCTGGTTTCGATCAATATTTTAAAGGATAACGCAAGTTAAGTCTGGGATTGGTCTGGGATTTGACCTCATCAGACTCATACTTTCGCACACTTCACATAGTTGTTGAACGGATCCTGGGTTTTTTCTGGTTTGGACCCCGTAGTAGTGTGGTACCACACTGAAACAGTCCATTAAACCTGGTTTCGCTCAATATTTTAGAGGATAACGCATGTTAGGTCTAGGTCAGGCCTGGGATTTTCACTCATCAGACTCATACTTTCGAATTCTTCACATACTTGTTGAACGGATGCTGGGTTTTTTCTGGTATGGATCACGTAGTAATGTGGGTCCGCACTGAAACAATCAATTAAACCTTGTCTTGATAAATATTTTAGAGGATAACGCATGTTAGGCTTGGGTTAGGTCTAGGATTTGCCCTCAGCAGGCTCATACTTTCGCATATCTCTCATACTTCATGGCTAGATCCTGGGCTGTTTCTGGATTGTATCACATAGTAATGTGGTACCATGCTGAAACAGTCAATTAAACCTGGTTTCGATCAATATTTTAGAGGATAACGCAAGTTAGGTCTGGCATAGGTCTGGGATTCGCCCTCATTAGGCTCATACTTTCGCGTTTTTCACATACTTGTTGAACAGATCCTGGGTTTTTTCTGGTTTGTATCACGTAGTAGTGTGGTACCACACTGAAACAGTCTATTAAACCGGGTTTGGATGAATATTTTAGAGGATAACGCATGTAAGGTCTAGGTTAGCCCTGGGATTTCCACTCATCAGACTCATACTTTCGCATTCTTCTCATACTTGTTGAACTGATCTTTGGTTTTTTCTGGTTTGGATCACGTAGTAATGTGGTACCACACTGAAACAGACGATTAAACCTGGTTTCGATCAATATCTTAGAGGATAACGCAAGTTAAGTCTGGGATTGGTCTGGGATTTGACCTCATCAGACTCATACTTTCGCACACTTCACATACTCGTTGAACAGATCCTGGGTTATTTTCTGGTTTGGATCACATAGTAATGTGGTACCACACTGAAACAGTCGATTAAACCAGGTTTCGATCAATATTTTAGAGGATAACGCATGTTAGGTCTAGGTTAGGCCTGGGAATTTCACTCATCAGACTCATACATTCGCATTCTTCACATACTTGTTGAACGGATCCTGGGTTTTTTCTGGTTTGGATCACGTAGTAATGTGGGACCACACTGATACAGTCAATTAAACCTGGTTTCGATCAATATTTTAGAGAATAATTCATGTTAGGTCTAGGTTAGGTCTGGGATTTGCTCTCATCAGGCTCATTCTTTCGTATATTTCTCATACATGTTGAACAGATCCTGGGTTTTTTCTGGTTTGGATCACGTAGTAATGTGGGACCACACTGAAACAATCAATTAAACCTGGTTTCCATCAATATTTTAGAGGACAACGCAAGTTAGGTCTGGGATAGGTCTTGGATTTGCCCTCGTCAGGCTCATACTTTCGCGTTTTTCACATACTTGTTCAACAGATCCTGGGTTTTTCCGGTTTGGGTCACGTAGTAGTGTGGTACCACACTGAAACAGTCGATTAAACCTGGTTTCGATCAATATTTTTGAGGATAACGCATGTTAGGTCTAGGTTAGGCCGGGGATTTTCACTCATCAGACTCATACTTTCGCATTCTTCACATACTTGTTGAACGGATCGTGGGTTTTTTCTGGTTTGGATCACATAGTAATGTGGTACCACACTGAAACAGTCGATTAAACCAGGTTGCGATCAATATTTTTAAGGATAACGCATTTTAGGTCTAGGTTAGGCCTGGGATTTGCCCTCATCAGGGTCATACGTCCGCAGTTTTAACATACATGTTGACCTGATCGAGGGTTTTTTCTGCTTTGGATCACGTAGTAAAGTGGTACCACACTGAAACAGTCCATTAAACCTGGTTTGGATCAATATTTTAGAGGATAACGCAAGTTAGGTCTGGGATAGGTCTGGGATTCGCCCTCATCAGGCTCATACTTTCGCGTTTTTCACATACTTGTTGAACTGATCCTGGGTTTTTTCTGGTTTGGATCACGTAGCAATGTGGTACCACACTGAAACAGTCGATTAAACCTGGTTTCGATCAATATTTTAGAGCATAACGCAAGTTTGGTCTGGGATAGGTCTGGGATTTGCCCTCATCAGGCTCATACTTTCGCGTTTTTCACATACTTGTTGAACAGATCCTGGGTTTTTACTGGTTTGGATCACGTAGTAATGTGGGCCCACACTGAAACAGTCCATTAATCCTGGTTTGGATCAATATTTTAGAGGATAACGCATGTTAGGTCTAGGTTAGGTCTGGGATTTTCACTCATCAGGGTCATACTTTCGCAGTTTTAACTTACATGTTGACGTGATCGAGGGTTTTTTCTGCTTTGGATCACGTAGTAAAGTGGTACCACACTGAAACAGTCCATTAAACCGGGTTTGAATCAATATTTTAGAGGATAACGCATGGTAGGTCTGGGTTAGGACTTGGATTTGCCCCCATCAGGCTCATACTTTCGCATATTTCTCATACTTCATGGCTGGATCCTGGGCTATTTCTGGTTTGGATCACGTAGTAATGTGGTACCACACTGAAACAGTCAATTAAAACTGGTTTCGATCAATATTTTAGAGGATAACGCAAGTTTGGTCTGGGATAGGTCTGGGATTTGCCCTCATCAGGCTCATACTTTCGCGTTTTTCACATACTTGTTGAACAGATCCTGGGTTTTTACTGGTTTGGATCACGTAGTAATGTGGGCCCACACTGAAACAGTCCATTAATCCTGGTTTGGATCAATATTTTAGAGGATAACGCATGTTAGGTCTAGGTTAGGTCTGGGATTTTCACTGATCAGGGTCATACTTTCGCAGTTTTAACTTACATGTTGACGTGATCGAGGGTTTTTTCTGCTTTGGATCACGTAGTAAAGTGGTACCACACTGAAACAGTCCATTAAACCGGGTTTGAATCAATATTTTAGAGGATAACGCATGTTAGGTCTGGGTTAGGACTTGGATTTGCCCCCATCAGGCTCATACTTTCGCATATTTCTCATACTTCATGGCTGGATCCTGGGCTATTTCTGGTTTGGATCACGTAGTAATGTGGTACCACACTGAAACAGTCAATTAAAACTGGTTTCGATCAATATTTTAGAGGATAACGCAAGTTTGGTCTGGGATAGGTCTGGGATTTGCTCTCATCAGGCTCATTCTTTCGCATATTTCTCATACTTGATGGCTAGATTCTGGGCTTTTTCCGGTTTGCATCACGTAGTAATGAAGTACAACACTGAAACAATTAACTCAACCTGGTTTCCATCAATATTTTAGAGGACAACGCATGTTAGGTCTAGGTTAGGCCTGGGATTTGCCCTCATCAGGGTCATACTTTCGCAGTTTTAACATACATGTTGACGTGATCGAGGGTTTTTTTTGCTTTGGATCACGTAGTAAAGTGGCACCACACTGAAACAGTCCATTAAACCTGGTTTGGATCAATATTTTAGAGGATAACGCATGTTAGGTCTAGGTTAGCCCTGTGATTTTCACTCATCAGACTCATACTTTCGCATTCTTCACATACTTGTTGAACGGATCCTAGGTTTTTTCTGGTTTGGTTCACGTAGTAATGTGGTACCACACTGGAACATTCAATTAAACCTGGTCTTGATAAATATTTTAGAGGATAACGCATGTTAGGTTTGGGTTAGGTCTAGGATTTGCCCTCATGAGGCTGATACTTTCGCATATTTCTCATACTTCATGGCTAGATCCTGGGCTGTTTCTGGATTGTATCACGTAGTAATGTGGTACCACGCTGAAACAGTCAATTAAGCCTGATTTCGATGAATATTTTAGAGGATAACGCAAGTTAGGTCTGGGATAGGTCTGGGATTCGCCCTCATGAGGCTCATACCTTCGCATATTTCTCATACTTGGTGGCTAGATCCTGGGCTTTTTCTGGATTGCATCACGTAGTAATGAAGTACAACACTGAAGCAGTCAATTAAACCTGGTTTCCATCAATATTTTAGAGGACAACGCAAGTTAGGTCTAGGTTAGGCCTGGGATTTGCCCTCATCAGGGTCATACTTTCGCAGTTTTAACATACATGTTGACCTGATCGACGGTTTTTTCTGCTTTGGATCACGTAGTAAAGTGGCACCACACTGAAACATTCAATTAAACCTGGTCTTGATAAATATTTTAGAGGATAACGCATGTTAGGTTTGGGTTAGGTCTGGGATTTGCCCTCATCAGACTCATACTTTCGCACACTTCACATACTCGTTGAACAGATCCTGGGTTATTTTCCGGTTTGGATCACATAGTAATGTGGTACCACACTGAAACAGTCGATTAAACCAGGTTTGGATCAATATTTTTGAGGATAACGCATGTTAGGTCTAGGTTAGGCCTGGGATTTTCACTCATCAGACTCATACTTTCGTATTCTTCACATACTTGTTGAACGGATCCTGGGTTATTTTCTGGTTTGGATCACATAGTAATGTGGTACCACACTGAAACAGTCGATTAGATCAGGTTGCGATCAATATTTTTGAGGATAACGCATGTTAGGTCTAGGTTAGGCCTGGGATTTTCACTCATCAGACTCATGCTTTCGTATTCTTCACATACTTGTTGAACGGATCCTGGTTTTTTTCTGGTTTGGATTACGTAGTAATGAGGGACCACACTGAAACAATCAAATAAACCTGGTCTTGATAAATATTTTAGAGGATAAAGCATGTTAGGTCTGCGTTAGGTCTAGGATTTGCCCTCGTCAGGCTCAAACTTTCGCATATTTCTCATACTTCATGACAAGATCCTGGGCTATTTCTGGATTGGATCACGTAGTAATGTGGTACCACACTGAAACAGTCGATTAAACCAGGTTTCGATCAATATTTTTGAGGATAACGCAACTTAGGTCTGGGACAGGTCTGGGATTTGCCCTCGTCAGGCTCATACTTTCGCGTTTTTCACATACTTGTTCAACAGATCCTGGGTTTTTCCGGTTTGGGTCAGGTAGTAGTGTGGTACCACACTGAAACAGTCGATTAAACCTGGTTTCGATCAATATTTTTGAGGATAACGCATGTTAGGTCTAGGTTAGACCGGGGATTTTCACTCAGCAGACTCGTACTTTCGCATTCTTCACATACTTGTTGAACGGATCCTGGGTTTTTACTGGTTTGGATCACATAGTAATGTGGTACCACACTGAAACATTCAATTAAGCCTGGTTTGGATCAATATTTTAGAGGACAACGCATGTCAGGTCTGGGTTAGGTCTAGGATTTGCCCCCATCAGGCTCATACTTTCGCATATTTCTCATACTTCATGGCTGGATCCTGGGCTATTTCTGCTTTGGATCACGTAGTAAAGTGGTACCACACTGAAACAGTCCATTAAACCTGATTTGGATCAATATTTTAGAGGATAACGCATGTTAGGTCTAGGTTAGCCCTGGGACTTGCCCTCATCAGGCTCATACTTTCGCGTTTTTCACATACTTGTTGAACAGATCCTGGGTTTTTTCCGGTTTGGGTCACGTAGTAGTGTGGTACCACACTGAAACAGTCGATTAAACCTGGTTTCGATCAATATTTTTGAGGATAACGCATGTTAGGTCTAGGTTAGGCCGGGGATTTTCACTCATCAGACTCATACTTTCGCATTCTTCACATACTTGTTGAACGGATCGTGGGTTTTTTCTGGTTTGGATCACATAGTAATGTGGTACCACACTGAAACAGTCGATTAAATCAGGTTGCGATCAATATTTTTGAGGATAACGCATGTTAGGTCTAGGTTAGGCCTGGGATTTTCACTCATCAGACTCATACTTTCGCATTCTTCACATACTTGTTGAACGGATCCTGGGTTTTTTCTGGTTTGGATTACGTATTAATGTGGGACCACACTGAAACAATCAAATAAACCTGGCCTTGATAAATATTTTAGAGAAATAACGCATGTTAGGTCTGCGTTAGGTCTAGGGTTTGCCACCGTCTGGCTCATACTTTCGCATATTTCTCATACTTCATGGCTAGATCCTGGGTTATTTCTGGATTGGATCACGTAGTAATGTGGTACCACACTGAAACTGTCGATTAAACCAGGTTTCGATCAATATTTTTGAGGATAACGCAACTTAGGTCTGGGACAGGTCTGGGATTTGCCCTCGTCAGGCTCATACTTTCGCGTTTTTCACATACTTGTTCAACAGATCCTGGGTTTTTCCTGGTTTGGATCAGGTAGTAATGTGGGACTACACTGGAACAGTCAATTAAACCTGGTTTCGATCAATGTTTTAGAGAATATTTCATGTTATGTCTAGGTTAGGTCTGGGATTTGCTCTCATCAGGCTCATTCTTTCGCATATTTCTCATACTTCATGGCTAGATCCTGGGCTATTTCTGGATTGCATCACGTAGTAATGAAGTACAACACTGAAACAGTCAATTAAACCTGGTTTCCATCAATATTTTAGAGGACAACGCATGTTAGGTCTAGGTAAGGCCTGGGATTTGCCCTCATCAGGGTCATACCTTCGCAGTTTTAACATACATGTTGACCTGATCGAGGGTTCTTAATGCTTTGGATCACGTAGTAAAGTGGTACCACCCTGGAACAGTCCATTAAACCTGGTTTGGATCAATATTTTAGAGGATAACGCATGTTAGGTCTAGGTTAGCCCTGGGACTTGCCCTCATCAGGCTCATACATTCGCGTTTTTCACATACTTGTTGAACAGATCCTGGGTTTTTTCCTGTTTGGGTCACGTAGTAGTGTGGTACCACACTGAAACAGTCGATTAAACCAAGTTTCGATCAATATTTTTGAGGATAACGCATGTTAGGTCTAGGTTAGCCCAGGGATTATCACTCATCAGACTCATACTTTCGCATTCTTCACATACTTGTTGAACGGATCCTGGGTTTTTTCTGGTTTGGATCACGTAGTAATGTGGGACCACACTGAAACAATCAATTAAACCTGGTCATGATAAATATTTTAGAGGATAACGCATGTCAGGTCTGGGTTTGGTCTAGGATTTGCCCTCGTCAGGCTCATACTTTCGCATATTTCTCATACTTCATGGCTAGATCCTGGGCTATTTCTGGATTGGATCACGTAGTAATGTGGTACCACACTGGAACAGTCCATTAAACCTGGTTTGGATCAATATTTTAGAGGATAACGCATGTTAGGTTTGGGTTAGGTCTCGGATTTGCCCTCATCAGGCTCATACTTTCGCGTTTTTCACATACTTGTTGAAAAGATCCTGGGTTTTTTCCTGTTTGGGCCACGTAGTAGTGTGGTACCACACTGAAACAGTCGATTAAACCTGGTTTCGATCAATATTTTTGAGGATAACGCATGTTAGGTCTAGGTTAGGTCTGGGATTTTCACTCATCAGGCTCATACTTTCGCATTTTTCTCATACTTCATGGCTAGATCCTAGGCTATTTCTGGATTGTATCATGTAGTAATGTGGTACCTCACTGAAACATTCAATTAAACCTGGTCTTGATAAATATTTTAGAGGATAACGCATGTTAGGTCTGGGTTAGGTCTAGGATTTGCTCTCATCAGGCTCATTCTTTCGCATATTTCTCATACTTCATGGCTGGATCCTGGGCTATTTCTGGATTGGGTCACGTAGTAATGTGGTACCACACTGAAACAGTCAATTAAGCCTGGTTTTGATCAATATTTTAGAGAATAATTCATGTTAGGTCCAGGTTAGGTCTGGGATTTGCTCTCGTCGGGCTCATTCTTTCGCATATTTCTCATACTTGATACCTAGATCCTGGGCTTTTTCTGGATTGCATCACGTAGTAATGAAGTGCAACACTGAAACAGTCAATTAAGACTGGTTTCCATCAATATTTTAGAGGACAACGCATGTTAGGTCTAGGTTAGGCCTGGGATTTGCCCTCATCAGGGTCATACGTCCGCAGTTTTAACATACATGTTGACCTGATCGAGGGTTTTTTCTGCTTTGGATCACGTAGTAAAGTGGTACCAGACTGAAACAGTCCATTAAACCTGGTTTGGATCAATATTTTAGAGGATAACGCAAGTTAGGTCTGGGATAGGTCTGGGATTCGACCTCATCAGGCTCATACTTTCGCGTTTTTCACATACTTGTTGAACTGATCCTGGGTTTTTTCTGGTTTGGATCACGTAGCAATGTGGTACCACACTGAAACAGTCGATTAAACCTGGTTTCGATCAATATTTTAGAGCATAACGCAAGTTTGGTCTGGGATAGGTCTGGGATTTGCCCTCATCAGGCTCATACTTTCGCGTTTTTCACATACTTGTTGAACAGATCCTGGGTTTTTACTGGTTTGGATCACGTAGTAATGTGGGCCCACACTGAAACAGTCCATTAATCCTGGTTTGGATCAATATTTTAGAGGATAACGCATGTTAGGTCTAGGTTAGGTCTGGGATTTTCACTCATCAGGGTCATACTTTCGCAGTTTTAACTTACATGTTGACGTGATCGAGGGTTTTTTCTGCTTTGGATCACGTAGTAAAGTGGTACCACACTGAAACAGTCCATTAAACCGGGTTTGAATCAATATTTTAGAGGATAACGCATGGTAGGTCTGGGTTAGGACTTGGATTTGCCCCCATCAGGCTCATACTTTCGCATATTTCTCATACTTCATGGCTGGATCCTGGGCTATTTCT
The DNA here is from genome assembly GCF_051014445.1 of Colletes latitarsis. NCBI lineage: Eukaryota > Metazoa > Arthropoda > Insecta > Hymenoptera > Colletidae > Colletes > Colletes latitarsis. The sequence continues at coordinate 4,190,913 of NW_027488366.1, read as the reverse complement.
GGTTTGGATCACGTAGTAATGTGGTACCACACTGAAACAGTCAATTAAAACTGGTTTCGATCAATATTTTAGAGGATAACGCAAGTTTGGTCTGGGATAGGTCTGGGATTTGCCCTCATCAGGCTCATACTTTCGCGTTTTTCACATACTTGTTGAACAGATCCTGGGTTTTTACTGGTTTGGATCACGTAGTAATGTGGGCCCACACTGAAACAGTCCATTAATCCTGGTTTGGATCAATATTTTAGAGGATAACGCATGTTAGGTCTAGGTTAGGTCTGGGATTTTCACTGATCAGGGTCATACTTTCGCAGTTTTAACTTACATGTTGACGTGATCGAGGGTTTTTTCTGCTTTGGATCACGTAGTAAAGTGGTACCACACTGAAACAGTCCATTAAACCGGGTTTGAATCAATATTTTAGAGGATAACGCATGTTAGGTCTGGGTTAGGACTTGGATTTGCCCCCATCAGGCTCATACTTTCGCATATTTCTCATACTTCATGGCTGGATCCTGGGCTATTTCTGGTTTGGATCACGTAGTAATGTGGTACCACACTGAAACAGTCAATTAAAACTGGTTTCGATCAATATTTTAGAGGATAACGCAAGTTTGGTCTGGGATAGGTCTGGGATTTGCTCTCATCAGGCTCATTCTTTCGCATATTTCTCATACTTGATGGCTAGATTCTGGGCTTTTTCCGGTTTGCATCACGTAGTAATGAAGTACAACACTGAAACAATTAACTCAACCTGGTTTCCATCAATATTTTAGAGGACAACGCATGTTAGGTCTAGGTTAGGTCTGGGATTTTCACTCATCAGGGTCATACTTTCGCAGTTTTAACTTACATGTTGACGTGATCGAGGGTTTTTTCTGCTTTGGATCACGTAGTAAAGTGGTACCACACTGAAACAGTCCATTAAACCGGGTTTGAATCAATATTTTAGAGGATAACGCATGGTAGGTCTGGGTTAGGACTTGGATTTGCCCCCATCAGGCTCATACTTTCGCATATTTCTCATACTTCATGGCTGGATCCTGGGCTATTTCTGGTTTGGATCACGTAGTAATGTGGTACCACACTGAAACAGTCAATTAAAACTGGTTTCGATCAATATTTTAGAGGATAACGCAAGTTTGGTCTGGGATAGGTCTGGGATTTGCCCTCATCAGGCTCATACTTTCGCGTTTTTCACATACTTGTTGAACAGATCCTGGGTTTTTACTGGTTTGGATCACGTAGTAATGTGGGCCCACACTGAAACAGTCCATTAATCCTGGTTTGGATCAATATTTTAGAGGATAACGCATGTTAGGTCTAGGTTAGGTCTGGGATTTTCACTGATCAGGGTCATACTTTCGCAGTTTTAACTTACATGTTGACGTGATCGAGGGTTTTTTCTGCTTTGGATCACGTAGTAAAGTGGTACCACACTGAAACAGTCCATTAAACCGGGTTTGAATCAATATTTTAGAGGATAACGCATGTTAGGTCTGGGTTAGGACTTGGATTTGCCCCCATCAGGCTCATACTTTCGCATATTTCTCATACTTCATGGCTGGATCCTGGGCTATTTCTGGATTGGATCACGTAGTAATGTGGTACCACACTGGAACATTCAATTAAACCTGGTCTTGATAAATATTTTAGAGGATAACGCATGTTAGGTTTGGGTTAGGTCTAGGATTTGCCCTCATGAGGCTGATACTTTCGCATATTTCTCATACTTCATGGCTAGATCCTGGGCTGTTTCTGGATTGTATCACGTAGTAATGTGGTACCACGCTGAAACAGTCAATTAAGCCTGATTTCGATGAATATTTTAGAGGATAACGCAAGTTAGGTCTGGGATAGGTCTGGGATTCGCCCTCATGAGGCTCATACCTTCGCATATTTCTCATACTTGGTGGCTAGATCCTGGGCTTTTTCTGGATTGCATCACGTAGTAATGAAGTACAACACTGAAGCAGTCAATTAAACCTGGTTTCCATCAATATTTTAGAGGACAACGCAAGTTAGGTCTAGGTTAGGCCTGGGATTTGCCCTCATCAGGGTCATACTTTCGCAGTTTTAACATACATGTTGTCCTGATCGACGGTTTTTTCTGCTTTGGATCACGTAGTAAAGTGGCACCACACTGAAACATTCAATTAAACCTGGTCTTGATAAATATTTTAGAGGATAACGCATGTTAGGTTTGGGTTAGGTCTGGGATTTGCCCTCATCAGACTCATACTTTCGCACACTTCACATACTCGTTGAACAGATCCTGGGTTATTTTCCGGTTTGGATCACATAGTAATGTGGTACCACACTGAAACAGTCGATTAAACCAGGTTTGGATCAATATTTTTGAGGATAACGCATGTTAGGTCTAGGTTAGGCCTGGGATTTTCACTCATCAGACTCATACTTTCGTATTCTTCACATACTTGTTGAACGGATCCTGGGTTATTTTCTGGTTTGGATCACATAGTAATGTGGTACCACACTGAAACAGTCGATTAGATCAGGTTGCGATCAATATTTTTGAGGATAACGCATGTTAGGTCTAGGTTAGGCCTGGGATTTTCACTCATCAGACTCATGCTTTCGTATTCTTCACATACTTGTTGAACGGATCCTGGTTTTTTTCTGGTTTGGATTACGTAGTAATGAGGGACCACACTGAAACAATCAAATAAACCTGGTCTTGATAAATATTTTAGAGGATAAAGCATGTTAGGTCTGCGTTAGGTCTAGGATTTGCCCTCGTCAGGCTCAAACTTTCGCATATTTCTCATACTTCATGACAAGATCCTGGGCTATTTCTGGATTGGATCACGTAGTAATGTGGTACCACACTGAAACAGTCGATTAAACCAGGTTTCGATCAATATTTTTGAGGATAACGCAACTTAGGTCTGGGACAGGTCTGGGATTTGCCCTCGTCAGGCTCATACTTTCGCGTTTTTCACATACTTGTTCAACAGATCCTGGGTTTTTCCGGTTTGGGTCAGGTAGTAGTGTGGTACCACACTGAAACAGTCGATTAAACCTGGTTTCGATCAATATTTTTGAGGATAACGCATGTTAGGTCTAGGTTAGACCGGGGATTTTCACTCAGCAGACTCGTACTTTCGCATTCTTCACATACTTGTTGAACGGATCCTGGGTTTTTACTGGTTTGGATCACATAGTAATGTGGTACCACACTGAAACATTCAATTAAGCCTGGTTTGGATCAATATTTTAGAGGACAACGCATGTCAGGTCTGGGTTAGGTCTAGGATTTGCCCCCATCAGGCTCATACTTTCGCATATTTCTCATACTTCATGGCTGGATCCTGGGCTATTTCTGCTTTGGATCACGTAGTAAAGTGGTACCACACTGAAACAGTCCATTAAACCTGATTTGGATCAATATTTTAGAGGATAACGCATGTTAGGTCTAGGTTAGCCCTGGGACTTGCCCTCATCAGGCTCATACTTTCGCGTTTTTCACATACTTGTTGAACAGATCCTGGGTTTTTTCCGGTTTGGGTCACGTAGTAGTGTGGTACCACACTGAAACAGTCGATTAAACCTGGTTTCGATCAATATTTTTGAGGATAACGCATGTTAGGTCTAGGTTAGGCCGGGGATTTTCACTCATCAGACTCATACTTTCGCATTCTTCACATACTTGTTGAACGGATCGTGGGTTTTTTCTGGTTTGGATCACATAGTAATGTGGTACCACACTGAAACAGTCGATTAAATCAGGTTGCGATCAATATTTTTGAGGATAACGCATGTTAGGTCTAGGTTAGGCCTGGGATTTTCACTCATCAGACTCATACTTTCGCATTCTTCACATACTTGTTGAACGGATCCTGGGTTTTTTCTGGTTTGGATTACGTATTAATGTGGGACCACACTGAAACAATCAAATAAACCTGGCCTTGATAAATATTTTAGAGGATAACGCATGTTAGGTCTGCGTTAGGTCTAGGGTTTGCCACCGTCTGGCTCATACTTTCGCATATTTCTCATACTTCATGGCTAGATCCTGGGTTATTTCTGGATTGGATCACGTAGTAATGTGGTACCACACTGAAACTGTCGATTAAACCAGGTTTCGATCAATATTTTTGAGGATAACGCAACTTAGGTCTGGGACAGGTCTGGGATTTGCCCTCGTCAGGCTCATACTTTCGCGTTTTTCACATACTTGTTCAACAGATCCTGGGTTTTTCCTGGTTTGGATCAGGTAGTAATGTGGGACTACACTGGAACAGTCAATTAAACCTGGTTTCGATCAATGTTTTAGAGAATATTTCATGTTATGTCTAGGTTAGGTCTGGGATTTGCTCTCATCAGGCTCATTCTTTCGCATATTTCTCATACTTCATGGCTAGATCCTGGGCTATTTCTGGATTGCATCACGTAGTAATGAAGTACAACACTGAAACAGTCAATTAAACCTGGTTTCCATCAATATTTTAGAGGACAACGCATGTTAGGTCTAGGTAAGGCCTGGGATTTGCCCTCATCAGGGTCATACCTTCGCAGTTTTAACATACATGTTGACCTGATCGAGGGTTCTTAATGCTTTGGATCACGTAGTAAAGTGGTACCACCCTGGAACAGTCCATTAAACCTGGTTTGGATCAATATTTTAGAGGATAACGCATGTTAGGTCTAGGTTAGCCCTGGGACTTGCCCTCATCAGGCTCATACATTCGCGTTTTTCACATACTTGTTGAACAGATCCTGGGTTTTTTCCTGTTTGGGTCACGTAGTAGTGTGGTACCACACTGAAACAGTCGATTAAACCAGGTTTCGATCAATATTTTTGAGGATAACGCATGTTAGGTCTAGGTTAGCCCAGGGATTATCACTCATCAGACTCATACTTTCGCATTCTTCACATACTTGTTGAACGGATCCTGGGTTTTTTCTGGTTTGGATCACGTAGTAATGTGGGACCACACTGAAACAATCAATTAAACCTGGTCATGATAAATATTTTAGAGGATAACGCATGTCAGGTCTGGGTTTGGTCTAGGATTTGCCCTCGTCAGGCTCATACTTTCGCATATTTCTCATACTTCATGGCTAGATCCTGGGCTATTTCTGGATTGGATCACGTAGTAATGTGGTACCACACTGGAACAGTCCATTAAACCTGGTTTGGATCAATATTTTAGAGGATAACGCATGTTAGGTTTGGGTTAGGTCTCGGATTTGCCCTCATCAGGCTCATACTTTCGCGTTTTTCACATACTTGTTGAAAAGATCCTGGGTTTTTTCCTGTTTGGGCCACGTAGTAGTGTGGTACCACACTGAAACAGTCGATTAAACCTGGTTTCGATCAATATTTTTGAGGATAACGCATGTTAGGTCTAGGTTAGGTCTGGGATTTTCACTCATCAGGCTCATACTTTCGCATTTTTCTCATACTTCATGGCTAGATCCTAGGCTATTTCTGGATTGTATCATGTAGTAATGTGGTACCTCACTGAAACATTCAATTAAACCTGGTCTTGATAAATATTTTAGAGGATAACGCATGTTAGGTCTGGGTTAGGTCTAGGATTTGCTCTCATCAGGCTCATTCTTTCGCATATTTCTCATACTTCATGGCTGGATCCTGGGCTATTTCTGGATTGGGTCACGTAGTAATGTGGTACCACACTGAAACAGTCAATTAAGCCTGGTTTTGATCAATATTTTAGAGAATAATTCATGTTAGGTCCAGGTTAGGTCTGGGATTTGCTCTCGTCGGGCTCATTCTTTCGCATATTTCTCATACTTGATACCTAGATCCTGGGCTTTTTCTGGATTGCATCACGTAGTAATGAAGTGCAACACTGAAACAGTCAATTAAGACTGGTTTCCATCAATATTTTAGAGGACAACGCATGTTAGGTCTAGGTTAGGCCTGGGATTTGCCCTCATCAGGGTCATACTTTCGCAGTCTTAACATACATGTTGACGTGATCGAGGGTTTTTTCTGCTTTGTATCACGTAGTAAAAAGGTACCACACTGAAACAGTCCATTAAACCTGGTTTGGATCAATATTTTAGAGGATAATGCAAGTTAGGTCTGGGATTGGTCTGGGATTTGCCCTCATCAGGCTCATACTTTCGCGTTTTTCACATACTTGTTGAACAGATCCTGGGTTTTTTCCGGTTTGGGTCACGTAGTAATGTGGTACCACACTGAAACAGTCAATTAAACCTGGTTTCGCTCAATATTTTAGAAGATAACGCATGTTAGGCCTAGGTTAGGCCTGGGATTTGCCCTCATCAGGGTCATACTTTCGCAGTTTTAACATGCATGTTGACCTGATCAAGTGTTTTTTCTGCTTTGGATCACGTAGTAAAGTGGTACCACAACTAAAACAGTCAATTAAACCTGGTTTCGATCACTATTTTAGAGGATAACGCAAGTTAGGTCTGGGATAGGTCTGGGATTAGCCCTCATCAGGCTCATACTTTCGCAGTTTTAACATGCATGTTGACCTGATCGAGGGTTTTTTCTGCTTTGGATCACGTAGTAAAGTGGTACCACAACTAAAACAGTCAATTAAACCTGGTTTCGATCAATATTTTAGAGAATAATTCATGTTAGGTCTAGGTTAGGTCTGGGATTAGCCCTCATCAGACTCATACTTTCGCACACTTCACATACTCGTTGACAAGATCCTGGGTTTTTTTCTTGTTTGGATCACGTAGTAATGTGGTACCACACTGAAACAGTCGATTAAACCTGGTTTCGATTAATGTTTTAGAGGATAACGCATGTTAGGTCTGGGATAGGTCTGGGATTCGCCCTCATCAGGCTCATACTTTCGCATATTTCTCATACTTGATGGCTAGATCCTGGGCTTTTTCTGGATTGCATCATGTAGTAATGAAGTACAACACTGAAACAGTCAATTAAACCTGGTTTCGATCAATATCTTAGAGGACAACGCAAGTTAGGTCTGGGATAGGTCTGGGATTTGCCCTCATCAGGCTCATACTTTCGCGTTTTTCACATACTTGTTGAACAGATCCTTGGTTTTTTCTGGTTTGGATCACGTAGTAGTGTGGTACCACACTGAAACAGTACATTAAACCTGGTTTCGATCAATATTTTTGAGGATAACGCATGTTAGGTCTAGGTTAGGCCGGGGATTTTCACTCATCAGACTCATACTTTCGCATTCTTCACATACTTGTTGAACGGATCCTGGGTTTTTTCTGGTTTGGATTACGTATTAATGTGGGACCACACTGAAACAATCAAATAAACCTGGCCTTAATAAATATTTTAGAGGATAACGCATGTTAGGTCTGCGTTAGGTCTAGGATTTGCCATCGTCAGGCTCATACTTTCGCATATTTCTCATACTTCATGGCTAGATCCTGGGTTATTTCTGGATTGGATCACGTAGTAATGTGGTACCACACTGAAACTGTCGATTAAACCAGGTTTCGATCAATATTTTTGAGGATAACGCGTGTTAGGTCTAGGTTAGCCCAGGGATTTGCCCTCATCAGGCTCATACTTTCGCGTTTTTCACATACTTGTTGAACAGATCCTGGGTTTTTCCTGGTTTGGATCAGGTAGTAATGTGGGACTACACTGGAACAGTCAATTAAACCTGGTTTCGATCAATGTTTTAGAGAATATTTCATGTTATGTCAAGGTTAGGTCTGGGATTTGCTCTCATCAGGCTCATTCTTTCGCATATTTCTCATACTTCATGGCTAGATCCTGGGCTATTTCTGGATTGGATCACGTAGTAATGTGGTACCACACTGGAACAGTCGATTAAACCAGGTTTCTATCAATATTTTTGAGGATAACGCAAGATAGGTCTGGAATAGGTCTGGGATTTGCCCTCATCAGGCTCATACTTTCGCGTTTTTCACATACTTGTTGAAAAGATCCTGGGTTTTTACCTGTTTGGGCCACGTAGTAGTGTGGTACCACACTGAAACAGTCGATTAAACCTGGTTTCGATCAATATTTTTGAGGATAACGCATGTTAGGTCTAGGTTAGGTCTGGGATTTTCACTCATCAGGCTCATACTTTCGCATTTTTCTCATACTTCATGGCTAGATCCTAGGCTATTTCTGGATTGTATCATGTAGTAATGTGGTACCTCACTGAAACATTCAATTAAACCTGGTCTTGATAAATATTTTAGAGGATAACGCATGTTAGGTCTGGGTTAGGTCTAGGATTTGCCCCCATCAGGCTTATACTTTCGCATATTTCTCATACTTCATGGCTGGATCCTGGGCTATTTCTGGATTGGGTCACGTAGTAATGTGGTACCACACTGAAACAGTCAATTAAGCCTGGTTTTGATCAATATTTTAGAGAATAATTCATGTTAGGTCCAGGTTAGGTCTGGGATTTGCTCTCGTCGGGCTCATTCTTTCGCATTTTTCTCATACTTGATACCTAGATCCTGGGCTTTTTCTGGATTGCATCACGTAGTAATGAAGTGCAACACTGAAACAGTCAATTAAGACTGGTTTCCATCAATATTTTAGAGGACAACGCATGTTAGGTCTAGGTTAGGCCTGGGATTTGCCCTCATCAGGGTCATACTTTCGCAGTCTTAACATACATGTTGACGTGATCGAGGGTTTTTTCTGCTTTGTATCACGTAGTAAAAAGGTACCACACTGAAACAGTCCATTAAACCTGGTTTGGATCAATATTTTAGAGGATAATGCAAGTTAGGTCTGGGATTGGTCTGGGATTTGCCCTCATCAGGCTCATACTTTCGCGTTTTTCACATACTTGTTGAAAAGATCCTGGGTTTTTTCCTGTTTGGGCCACGTAGTAGTGTAGTACCACACTGAAACAGTCGATTAAACCTGGTTTCGATCAATATTTTTGAGGATAACGCATGTTAGGTCTAGGTTAGGTCTGGGATTTTCACTCATCAGGCTCATACTTTCGCATTTTTCTCATACTTCATGGCTAGATCCTAGGCTATTTCTGGATTGTATCATGTAGTAATGTGGTACCTCACTGAAACATTCAATTAAACCTGGTCTTGATAAATATTTTAGAGGATAACGCATGTTAGGTCTGGGTTAGGTCTAGGATTTGCCCCCATCAGGCTTATACTTTCGCATATTTCTCATACTTCATGGCTGGATCCTGGGCTATTTCTGGATTGGGTCACGTAGTAATGTGGTACCACACTGAAACAGTCAATTAAGCCCGGTTTTGATCAATATTTTAGAGAATAATTCATGTTAGGTCCAGGTTAGTTCTGGGATTTGCTCTCGTCGGGCTCATTCTTTCGCATATTTCTCATACTTGATACCTAGATCCTGGGCTTTTTCTGGATTGCATCACGTAGTAATGAAGTGCAACACTGAAACAGTCAATTAAGACTGGTTTCCATCAATATTTTAGAGGACAACGCATGTTAGGTCTAGGTTAGGCCTGGGATTTGCCCTCATCAGGGTCATACTTTCGCAGTCTTAACATACATGTTGACGTGATCGAGGGTTTTTTCTGCTTTGTATCACGTAGTAGAAAGGTACCACACTGAAACAGTCCATTAAACCTGGTTTGGATCAATATTTTAGAGGATAATGCAAGTTAGGTCTGGGATTGGTCTGGGATTTGCCCTCATCAGGCTCATACTTTCGCGTTTTTCACATACTTGTTGAACAGATCCTGGGTTTTTTCCGGTTTGGGTCACGTAGTAATGTGGTACCACACTGAAACAGTCAATTAAACCTGGTTTCGCTCAATATTTTAGAAGATAACGCATGTTAGGCCTAGGTTAGGCCTGGGATTTGCCCTCATCAGGGTCATACTTTCGCAGTTTTAACATGCATGTTGACCTGATCAAGTGTTTTTTCTGCTTTGGATCACGTAGTAAAGTGGTACCACAACTAAAACAGTCAATTAAACCTGGTTTCGATCACTATTTTAGAGGATAACGCAAGTTAGGTCTGGGATAGGTCTGGGATTAGCCCTCATCAGGCTCATACTTTCGCAGTTTTAACATGCATGTTGACCTGATCGAGGGTTTTTTCTGCTTTGGATCACGTAGTAAAGTGGTACCACAACTAAAACAGTCAATTAAACCTGGTTTCCATCAATATTTTAGAGAATAATTCATGTTAGGTCTAGGTTAGGTCTGGGATTAGCCCTCATCAGACTCATACTTTCGCACACTTCACATACTCGTTGACAAGATCCTGGCTTTTTTTCTTGTTTGGATCACGTAGTAATGTGGTACCACACTGAAACAGTCGATTAAACCTGGTTTCGATTAATGTTTTAGAGGATAACGCATGTTAGGTCTGGGATAGGTCTGGGATTCGCCCTCATCAGGCTCATACTTTCGCATATTTCTCATACTTGATGGCTAGATCCTGGGCTTTTTCTGGATTGCATCATGTAGTAATGAAGTACAACACTGAAACAGTCAATTAAACCTGGTTTCGATCAATATCTTAGAGGACAACGCAAGTTAGATCTGGGATAGGTCTGGGATTTGCCCTCATCAGGCTCATACTTTCGCGTTTTTCACATACTTGTTGAACAGATCCTGGGTTTTTTCTGGTTTGGATCACGTAGTAGTGTGGTACCACACTGAAACAGTACATTAAACCTGGTTTCGATCAATATTTTTGAGGATAACGCATGTTAGGTCTAGGTTAGGCCGGGGATTTTCACTCATCAGACTCATACTTTCGCATTCTTCACATACTTGTTGAACGGATCCTGGGTTTTTTCTGGTTTGGATTACGTATTAATGTGGGACCACACTGAAACAATCAAATAAACCTGGCCTTGATAAATATTTTAGAGGATAACGCATGTTAGGTCTGCGTTAGGTCTAGGATTTGCCATCGTCAGGCTCATACTTTCGCATATTTCTCATACTTCATGGCTAGATCCTGGGTTATTTCTGGATTGGATCACGTAGTAATGTGGTACCACACTGAAACTGTCGATTAAACCAGGTTTCGATCAATATTTTTGAGGATAACGCGTGTTAGGTCTAGGTTAGCCCAGGGATTTGCCCTCATCAGGCTCATACTTTCGCGTTTTTCACATACTTGTTGAACAGATCCTGGGTTATTCCTGGTTTGGATCAGGTAGTAATGTGGGACTACACTGGAACAGTCAATTAAACCTGGTTTCGATCAATGTTTTAGAGAATATTTCATGTTATGTCTAGGTTAGGTCTGGGATTTGCTCTCATCAGGCTCATTCTTTCGCATATTTCTCATACTTCATGGCTAGATCCTGGGCTATTTCTGGATTGGATCACGTAGTAATGTGGTACCACACTGGAACAGTCGATTAAACCAGGTTTCTATCAATATTTTTGAGGATAACGCAAGTTAGGTCTGGGATATGTCTGGGATTTGCCCTCATCAGGCTCATACTTTCGCGTTTTTCACATACTTGTTGAACAGATCCTGGGTTTTTTCCTGTTTGGGTCACGTAGTAGTGTGGTACCACACTGAAGCAGTCGATTAAACCAGGTTTCTATCAATATTTTTGAGGATAACGCAAGTTAGGTCTGGGATAGGTCTGGGATTTGCCCTCATCAGGCTCATACTTTCGCGTTTTTCACATACTTGTTGAACAGATCCTGGGTTTTTTCCTGTTTGGGTCACGTAGTAGTGTGGTACCACACTGAAGCAGTCGATTAAACCTGGTTTCGATCAATATTTTAGAGGATAACGCAAGTTTGGTCTGGGATAGGTCTGGGATTTGCCCTCATCAGGCTCATACTTTCGCATTCTTCACATACTTGTTGAACAGATCCTGGGTTTTTCCTGGTTTGGATCAGGTAGTAATGTGGGACCACACTGGAACAGTCAATTAAACCTGGTTTCGATCAATGTTTTAGAGAATATTTCATGTTAGGTCTAGGTTAGGTCTGGGATTTGCTCTCATCAGGCTCATTCTTTCGCATATTTCTCATACTTCATGGCTAGATCCTGGGCTATTTCTGGATTGGATCACGTAGTAATGTGGTACCACACTCAAACAGTCGATTAAACCAGGTTTCTATCAATATTTTTGAGGATAACGCAAGTTAGGTCTGGGATAGGTCTGGGATTTGCCCTCATCAGGCTCATACTTTCGCGTTTTTCACATACTTGTTGAACAGATCCTGGGTTTTTTCCGGTTTGGGTCACGTACTAATGTGGTACCACGCTGAAACAGTCAATTAAACCTGGTTTCGTTCAATATTTTAGAGGATAACGCAAGTTAGGTCTGGGATAGGTCTGGGATTTGCCCTCATCAGGCTCATACTTTCGCGTTTTTCACATACTTGTTGAACAGATCCTGGGTTTTTTCCTGTTTGGGTCACGTAGTAGTGTGGTACCACACTGAAGCAGTCGATTAAACCTGGTTTCGATCAATATTTTAGAGGATAACGCAAGTTAGGGTTGGGATAGGTCTGGGATTTGCCCTCATCAGGCTCATACTTTCGCGTTTTTCACATACTTGTTGAACAGATCCTGGGTTTTTCCTGGTTTGGATCAGGTAGTAATGTGGGACCACACTGGAACAGTCAATTAAACCTGGTTTCGATCAATGTTTTAGAGAATATTTCATGTTAGGTCTAGGTTAGGTCTGGGATTTGCTCTCATCAGGCTCATTCTTTCGCATATTTCTCATACTTCATGGCTAGATCCTGGGCTATTTCTGGATTGGATCACGTAGTAATGTGGTACCACACTGAAACAGTCGATTAAACCAGGTTTCGATCAATATTTTTGAGGATAACGCATGTTAGGTTTGGGTTAGGTCTAGGATTTGCCCTCATCAGGCTCATACTTTCGCATATTTCTCATACTTCATGGCTGGATCCTGGGCTATTTCTGGATTGGATCACGTAGTAATGTGGTACCACACTGAAACAGTCAATTAAACCTGGTTTCCATCAATATTTTAGAGGATAACGCAAGTTAGGTCTGGGATAGGTCTGGGATTCGCCCTCATCAGGCTCATACTTTCGCGTTTTTCACATACTTGTTGAACTGGTCCTGGGTTTTTTCTGGTTTGGATCACGTAGCAATGTGGAACCACACTGAAGCAGTCGATTAAACCTGGTTTCGATCAATATTTTAGAGGATAACGCAAGTTTGGTCTGGGATAGGTCTGGGATTTGCCCTCATCAGGCTCATACTTTCGCATTCTTCACATACTTGTTGAACGGATCCTGGGTTTTTTCTGGTTTGGATCACGTAGTAATATGGGACCACACTGAAACAATCAATTAAACCTGGTCATGATCAATATTTTAGAGAATAATTCATGTTATGTCTAGGTTAGGTCTAGGATTTGCCCTCATCAGGCTCATTCTTTCGCATATTTCTCATACTTGATGGCTAGATCCTGGGCTTTTTCTGGATTGCATCACGTAGTAATGTGGTACCACACTGAAACAGTCGATTAAACCAGGTTTCGATCAATATTTTTGAGGATAACGCATGTTAGCTTTGGGTTAGGTCTAGGATTTGCCCTCATCAGGCTCATACTTTCGCATATTTCTCATACTTCATGGCTGGATCCTGGGCTATTTCTGGATTGGATCACGTAGTAATGTGGTAACACACTCAAACAGTCGATTAAACCAGGTTTCTATCAATATTTTTGAGGATAACGCAAGTTAGGTGTGGGATAGGTCTGGGATTTGCCCTCATCAGGCTCATACTTTCGCGTTTTTCACATACTTGTTGAACAGATCCTGGGTTTTTTCCGGTTTGGGTCACGTACTAATGTGGTACCACGCTGAAACAGTCAATTAAACCTGGTTTCGTTCAATATTTTAGAGGATAACGCAAGTTAGGTCTGGGATAGGTCTGGGATTTGCCCTCATCAGGCTCATACTTTCGCGTTTTTCACATACTTGTTGATCAGATCCTGGGTTTTTTCCTGTTTGGGTCACGTAGTAGTGTGGTACCACACTGAAGCAGTCGATTAAACCTGGTTTCGATCAATATTTTAGAGGATAACGCAAGTTAGGTCTGGGATAGGTCTGGGATTTGCCCTCATCAGGCTCATACTTTCGCGTTTTTCACATACTTGTTGAACAGATCCTGGGTTTTTCCTGGTTTGGATCAGGTAGTAATGTGGGACCACACTGGAACAGTCAATTAAACCTGGTTTCGATCAATGTTTTAGAGAATATTTCATGTTAGGTCTAGGTTAGGTCTGGGATTTGCTCTCATCAGGCTCATTCTTTCGCATATTTCTCATACTTCATGGCTAGATCCTGGGCTATTTCTGGATTGGATCACGTAGTAATGTGGTACCACACTGAAACAGTCGATTAAACCAGGTTTCGATCAATATTTTTGAGGATAACGCATGTTAGGTTTGGGTTAGGTCTAGGATTTGCCCTCATCAGGCTCATACTTTCGCATATTTCTCATACTTCATGGCTGGATCCTGGGCTATTTCTGGATTGGATCACGTAGTAATGTGGTACCACACTGAAACAGTCAATTAAACCTTGTTTCCATCAATATTTTAGAGGATAACGCAAGTTAGGTCTGGGATAGGTCTGGGATTCGCCCTCATCAGGCTCATACTTTCGCGTTTTTCACATACTTGTTGAACTGGTCCTGGGTTTTTTCTGGTTTGGATCACGTAGCAATGTGGAACCACACTGAAGCAGTCGATTAAACCTGGTTTCGATCAATATTTTAGAGGATAACGCAAGTTTGGTCTGGGATAGGTCTGGGATTTGCCCTCATCAGGCTCATACTTTCGCATTCTTCACATACTTGTTGAACGGATCCTGGGTTTTTTCTGGTTTGGATCACGTAGTAATATGGGACCACACTGAAACAATCAATTAAACGTGGTCATGATCAATATTTTAGAGAATAATTCATGTTATGTCTAGGTTAGGTCTAGGATTTGCCCTCATCAGGCTCATTCTTTCGCATATTTCTCATACTTGATGGCTAGATCCTGGGCTTTTTGTGGATTGCATCACGTAGTATTGTGGTACCACACTGAAACAGTCGATTAAACCAGGTTTCGATCAATATTTTAGAGAATAATTCATGTTAGGTCTGGGTTAGGTCTAGGATTTGCTCTCATCAGGCTCATACTTTCGCATATTTCTCATACTTCGTGGCTAGATCCTGGGCTATTTCTGGATTGGACCACGTAGTAATGTGGTACCACACTGAAACAGTCAATTAAACCTGGTTTCCATCAATATTTTAGAGGATAACGCATGTTAGGTCTAGGTTAGGTCTGGGATTTTCACTCATCAGGGTCATACTTTCGCAGTTTTAACTTACATGTTGACGTGATCGAGGGTTTTTTCTGCTTTGGATCACGTAGTAAAGTGGTACCACACTGAAACAGTCCATTAAACCGGGTTTGAATCAATATTTTAGAGGATAACGCATGGTAGGTCTGGGTTAGGACTTGGATTTGCCCCCATCAGGCTCATACTTTCGCATATTTCTCATACTTCATGGCTGGATCCTGGGCTATTTCTGGTTTGGATCACGTAGTAATGTGGTACCACACTGAAACAGTCAATTAAAACTGGTTTCGATCAATATTTTAGAGGATAACGCAAGTTTGGTCTGGGATAGGTCTGGGATTTGCCCTCATCAGGCTCATACTTTCGCGTTTTTCACATACTTGTTGAACAGATCCTGGGTTTTTACTGGTTTGGATCACGTAGTAATGTGGGCCCACACTGAAACAGTCCATTAATCCTGGTTTGGATCAATATTTTAGAGGATAACGCATGTTAGGTCTAGGTTAGGTCTGGGATTTTCACTGATCAGGGTCATACTTTCGCAGTTTTAACTTACATGTTGACGTGATCGAGGGTTTTTTCTGCTTTGGATCACGTAGTAAAGTGGTACCACACTGAAACAGTCCATTAAACCGGGTTTGAATCAATATTTTAGAGGATAACGCATGTTAGGTCTGGGTTAGGACTTGGATTTGCCCCCATCAGGCTCATACTTTCGCATATTTCTCATACTTCATGGCTGGATCCTGGGCTATTTCTGGTTTGGATCACGTAGTAATGTGGTACCACACTGAAACAGTCAATTAAAACTGGTTTCGATCAATATTTTAGAGGATAACGCAAGTTTGGTCTGGGATAGGTCTGGGATTTGCTCTCATCAGGCTCATTCTTTCGCATATTTCTCATACTTGATGGCTAGATTCTGGGCTTTTTCCGGTTTGCATCACGTAGTAATGAAGTACAACACTGAAACAATTAACTCAACCTGGTTTCCATCAATATTTTAGAGGACAACGCATGTTAGGTCTAGGTTAGGTCTGGGATTTTCACTCATCAGGGTCATACTTTCGCAGTTTTAACTTACATGTTGACGTGATCGAGGGTTTTTTCTGCTTTGGATCACGTAGTAAAGTGGTACCACACTGAAACAGTCCATTAAACCGGGTTTGAATCAATATTTTAGAGGATAACGCATGGTAGGTCTGGGTTAGGACTTGGATTTGCCCCCATCAGGCTCATACTTTCGCATATTTCTCATACTTCATGGCTGGATCCTGGGCTATTTCTGGTTTGGATCACGTAGTAATGTGGTACCACACTGAAACAGTCAATTAAAACTGGTTTCGATCAATATTTTAGAGGATAACGCAAGTTTGGTCTGGGATAGGTCTGGGATTTGCCCTCATCAGGCTCATACTTTCGCGTTTTTCACATACTTGTTGAACAGATCCTGGGTTTTTACTGGTTTGGATCACGTAGTAATGTGGGCCCACACTGAAACAGTCCATTAATCCTGGTTTGGATCAATATTTTAGAGGATAACGCATGTTAGGTCTAGGTTAGGTCTGGGATTTTCACTGATCAGGGTCATACTTTCGCAGTTTTAACTTACATGTTGACGTGATCGAGGGTTTTTTCTGCTTTGGATCACGTAGTAAAGTGGTACCACACTGAAACAGTCCATTAAACCGGGTTTGAATCAATATTTTAGAGGATAACGCATGTTAGGTCTGGGTTAGGACTTGGATTTGCCCCCATCAGGCTCATACTTTCGCATATTTCTCATACTTCATGGCTGGATCCTGGGCTATTTCTGGATTGGATCACGTAGTAATGTGGTACCACACTGGAACATTCAATTAAACCTGGTCTTGATAAATATTTTAGAGGATAACGCATGTTAGGTTTGGGTTAGGTCTAGGATTTGCCCTCATGAGGCTGATACTTTCGCATATTTCTCATACTTCATGGCTAGATCCTGGGCTGTTTCTGGATTGTATCACGTAGTAATGTGGTACCACGCTGAAACAGTCAATTAAGCCTGATTTCGATGAATATTTTAGAGGATAACGCAAGTTAGGTCTGGGATAGGTCTGGGATTCGCCCTCATGAGGCTCATACCTTCGCATATTTCTCATACTTGGTGGCTAGATCCTGGGCTTTTTCTGGATTGCATCACGTAGTAATGAAGTACAACACTGAAGCAGTCAATTAAACCTGGTTTCCATCAATATTTTAGAGGACAACGCAAGTTAGGTCTAGGTTAGGCCTGGGATTTGCCCTCATCAGGGTCATACTTTCGCAGTTTTAACATACATGTTGTCCTGATCGACGGTTTTTTCTGCTTTGGATCACGTAGTAAAGTGGCACCACACTGAAACATTCAATTAAACCTGGTCTTGATAAATATTTTAGAGGATAACGCATGTTAGGTTTGGGTTAGGTCTGGGATTTGCCCTCATCAGACTCATACTTTCGCACACTTCACATACTCGTTGAACAGATCCTGGGTTATTTTCCGGTTTGGATCACATAGTAATGTGGTACCACACTGAAACAGTCGATTAAACCAGGTTTGGATCAATATTTTTGAGGATAACGCATGTTAGGTCTAGGTTAGGCCTGGGATTTTCACTCATCAGACTCATACTTTCGTATTCTTCACATACTTGTTGAACGGATCCTGGGTTATTTTCTGGTTTGGATCACATAGTAATGTGGTACCACACTGAAACAGTCGATTAGATCAGGTTGCGATCAATATTTTTGAGGATAACGCATGTTAGGTCTAGGTTAGGCCTGGGATTTTCACTCATCAGACTCATGCTTTCGTATTCTTCACATACTTGTTGAACGGATCCTGGTTTTTTTCTGGTTTGGATTACGTAGTAATGAGGGACCACACTGAAACAATCAAATAAACCTGGTCTTGATAAATATTTTAGAGGATAAAGCATGTTAGGTCTGCGTTAGGTCTAGGATTTGCCCTCGTCAGGCTCAAACTTTCGCATATTTCTCATACTTCATGACAAGATCCTGGGCTATTTCTGGATTGGATCACGTAGTAATGTGGTACCACACTGAAACAGTCGATTAAACCAGGTTTCGATCAATATTTTTGAGGATAACGCAACTTAGGTCTGGGACAGGTCTGGGATTTGCCCTCGTCAGGCTCATACTTTCGCGTTTTTCACATACTTGTTCAACAGATCCTGGGTTTTTCCGGTTTGGGTCAGGTAGTAGTGTGGTACCACACTGAAACAGTCGATTAAACCTGGTTTCGATCAATATTTTTGAGGATAACGCATGTTAGGTCTAGGTTAGACCGGGGATTTTCACTCAGCAGACTCGTACTTTCGCATTCTTCACATACTTGTTGAACGGATCCTGGGTTTTTACTGGTTTGGATCACATAGTAATGTGGTACCACACTGAAACATTCAATTAAGCCTGGTTTGGATCAATATTTTAGAGGACAACGCATGTCAGGTCTGGGTTAGGTCTAGGATTTGCCCCCATCAGGCTCATACTTTCGCATATTTCTCATACTTCATGGCTGGATCCTGGGCTATTTCTGCTTTGGATCACGTAGTAAAGTGGTACCACACTGAAACAGTCCATTAAACCTGATTTGGATCAATATTTTAGAGGATAACGCATGTTAGGTCTAGGTTAGCCCTGGGACTTGCCCTCATCAGGCTCATACTTTCGCGTTTTTCACATACTTGTTGAACAGATCCTGGGTTTTTTCCGGTTTGGGTCACGTAGTAGTGTGGTACCACACTGAAACAGTCGATTAAACCTGGTTTCGATCAATATTTTTGAGGATAACGCATGTTAGGTCTAGGTTAGGCCGGGGATTTTCACTCATCAGACTCATACTTTCGCATTCTTCACATACTTGTTGAACGGATCGTGGGTTTTTTCTGGTTTGGATCACATAGTAATGTGGTACCACACTGAAACAGTCGATTAAATCAGGTTGCGATCAATATTTTTGAGGATAACGCATGTTAGGTCTAGGTTAGGCCTGGGATTTTCACTCATCAGACTCATACTTTCGCATTCTTCACATACTTGTTGAACGGATCCTGGGTTTTTTCTGGTTTGGATTACGTATTAATGTGGGACCACACTGAAACAATCAAATAAACCTGGCCTTGATAAATATTTTAGAGGATAACGCATGTTAGGTCTGCGTTAGGTCTAGGGTTTGCCACCGTCTGGCTCATACTTTCGCATATTTCTCATACTTCATGGCTAGATCCTGGGTTATTTCTGGATTGGATCACGTAGTAATGTGGTACCACACTGAAACTGTCGATTAAACCAGGTTTCGATCAATATTTTTGAGGATAACGCAACTTAGGTCTGGGACAGGTCTGGGATTTGCCCTCGTCAGGCTCATACTTTCGCGTTTTTCACATACTTGTTCAACAGATCCTGGGTTTTTCCTGGTTTGGATCAGGTAGTAATGTGGGACTACACTGGAACAGTCAATTAAACCTGGTTTCGATCAATGTTTTAGAGAATATTTCATGTTATGTCTAGGTTAGGTCTGGGATTTGCTCTCATCAGGCTCATTCTTTCGCATATTTCTCATACTTCATGGCTAGATCCTGGGCTATTTCTGGATTGCATCACGTAGTAATGAAGTACAACACTGAAACAGTCAATTAAACCTGGTTTCCATCAATATTTTAGAGGACAACGCATGTTAGGTCTAGGTAAGGCCTGGGATTTGCCCTCATCAGGGTCATACCTTCGCAGTTTTAACATACATGTTGACCTGATCGAGGGTTCTTAATGCTTTGGATCACGTAGTAAAGTGGTACCACCCTGGAACAGTCCATTAAACCTGGTTTGGATCAATATTTTAGAGGATAACGCATGTTAGGTCTAGGTTAGCCCTGGGACTTGCCCTCATCAGGCTCATACATTCGCGTTTTTCACATACTTGTTGAACAGATCCTGGGTTTTTTCCTGTTTGGGTCACGTAGTAGTGTGGTACCACACTGAAACAGTCGATTAAACCAGGTTTCGATCAATATTTTTGAGGATAACGCATGCTAGGTCTAGGTTAGCCCAGGGATTATCACTCATCAGACTCATACTTTCGCATTCTTCACATACTTGTTGAACGGATCCTGGGTTTTTTCTGGTTTGGATCACGTAGTAATGTGGGACCACACTGAAACAATCAATTAAACCTGGTCATGATAAATATTTTAGAGGATAACGCATGTCAGGTCTGGGTTTGGTCTAGGATTTGCCCTCGTCAGGCTCATACTTTCGCATATTTCTCATACTTCATGGCTAGATCCTGGGCTATTTCTGGATTGGATCACGTAGTAATGTGGTACCACACTGGAACAGTCCATTAAACCTGGTTTGGATCAATATTTTAGAGGATAACGCATGTTAGGTTTGGGTTAGGTCTCGGATTTGCCCTCATCAGGCTCATACTTTCGCGTTTTTCACATACTTGTTGAAAAGATCCTGGGTTTTTTCCTGTTTGGGCCACGTAGTAGTGTGGTACCACACTGAAACAGTCGATTAAACCTGGTTTCGATCAATATTTTTGAGGATAACGCATGTTAGGTCTAGGTTAGGTCTGGGATTTTCACTCATCAGGCTCATACTTTCGCATTTTTCTCATACTTCATGGCTAGATCCTAGGCTATTTCTGGATTGTATCATGTAGTAATGTGGTACCTCACTGAAACATTCAATTAAACCTGGTCTTGATAAATATTTTAGAGGATAACGCATGTTAGGTCTGGGTTAGGTCTAGGATTTGCCCCCATCAGGCTTATACTTTCGCATATTTCTCATACTTCATGGCTGGATCCTGGGCTATTTCTGGATTGGGTCACGTAGTAATGTGGTACCACACTGAAACAGTCAATTAAGCCTGGTTTTGATCAATATTTTAGAGAATAATTCATGTTAGGTCCAGGTTAGGTCTGGGATTTGCTCTCGTCGGGCTCATTCTTTCGCATTTTTCTCATACTTGATACCTAGATCCTGGGCTTTTTCTGGATTGCATCACGTAGTAATGAAGTGCAACACTGAAACAGTCAATTAAGACTGGTTTCCATCAATATTTTAGAGGACAACGCATGTTAGGTCTAGGTTAGGCCTGGGATTTGCCCTCATCAGGGTCATACTTTCGCAGTCTTAACATACATGTTGACGTGATCGAGGGTTTTTTCTGCTTTGTATCACGTAGTAAAAAGGTACCACACTGAAACAGTCCATTAAACCTGGTTTGGATCAATATTTTAGAGGATAATGCAAGTTAGGTCTGGGATTGGTCTGGGATTTGCCCTCATCAGGCTCATACTTTCGCGTTTTTCACATACTTGTTGAAAAGATCCTGGGTTTTTTCCTGTTTGGGCCACGTAGTAGTGTAGTACCACACTGAAACAGTCGATTAAACCTGGTTTCGATCAATATTTTTGAGGATAACGCATGTTAGGTCTAGGTTAGGTCTGGGATTTTCACTCATCAGGCTCATACTTTCGCATTTTTCTCATACTTCATGGCTAGATCCTAGGCTATTTCTGGATTGTATCATGTAGTAATGTGGTACCTCACTGAAACATTCAATTAAACCTGGTCTTGATAAATATTTTAGAGGATAACGCATGTTAGGTCTGGGTTAGGTCTAGGATTTGCCCCCATCAGGCTTATACTTTCGCATATTTCTCATACTTCATGGCTGGATCCTGGGCTATTTCTGGATTGGGTCACGTAGTAATGTGGTACCACACTGAAACAGTCAATTAAGCCCGGTTTTGATCAATATTTTAGAGAATAATTCATGTTAGGTCCAGGTTAGTTCTGGGATTTGCTCTCGTCGGGCTCATTCTTTCGCATATTTCTCATACTTGATACCTAGATCCTGGGCTTTTTCTGGATTGCATCACGTAGTAATGAAGTGCAACACTGAAACAGTCAATTAAGACTGGTTTCCATCAATATTTTAGAGGACAACGCATGTTAGGTCTAGGTTAGGCCTGGGATTTGCCCTCATCAGGGTCATACTTTCGCAGTCTTAACATACATGTTGACGTGATCGAGGGTTTTTTCTGCTTTGTATCACGTAGTAGAAAGGTACCACACTGAAACAGTCCATTAAACCTGGTTTGGATCAATATTTTAGAGGATAATGCAAGTTAGGTCTGGGATTGGTCTGGGATTTGCCCTCATCAGGCTCATACTTTCGCGTTTTTCACATACTTGTTGAACAGATCCTGGGTTTTTTCCGGTTTGGGTCACGTAGTAATGTGGTACCACACTGAAACAGTCAATTAAACCTGGTTTCGCTCAATATTTTAGAAGATAACGCATGTTAGGCCTAGGTTAGGCCTGGGATTTGCCCTCATCAGGGTCATACTTTCGCAGTTTTAACATGCATGTTGACCTGATCAAGTGTTTTTTCTGCTTTGGATCACGTAGTAAAGTGGTACCACAACTAAAACAGTCAATTAAACCTGGTTTCGATCACTATTTTAGAGGATAACGCAAGTTAGGTCTGGGATAGGTCTGGGATTAGCCCTCATCAGGCTCATACTTTCGCAGTTTTAACATGCATGTTGACCTGATCGAGGGTTTTTTCTGCTTTGGATCACGTAGTAAAGTGGTACCACAACTAAAACAGTCAATTAAACCTGGTTTCCATCAATATTTTAGAGAATAATTCATGTTAGGTCTAGGTTAGGTCTGGGATTAGCCCTCATCAGACTCATACTTTCGCACACTTCACATACTCGTTGACAAGATCCTGGCTTTTTTTCTTGTTTGGATCACGTAGTAATGTGGTACCACACTGAAACAGTCGATTAAACCTGGTTTCGATTAATGTTTTAGAGGATAACGCATGTTAGGTCTGGGATAGGTCTGGGATTCGCCCTCATCAGGCTCATACTTTCGCATATTTCTCATACTTGATGGCTAGATCCTGGGCTTTTTCTGGATTGCATCATGTAGTAATGAAGTACAACACTGAAACAGTCAATTAAACCTGGTTTCGATCAATATCTTAGAGGACAACGCAAGTTAGATCTGGGATAGGTCTGGGATTTGCCCTCATCAGGCTCATACTTTCGCGTTTTTCACATACTTGTTGAACAGATCCTGGGTTTTTTCTGGTTTGGATCACGTAGTAGTGTGGTACCACACTGAAACAGTACATTAAACCTGGTTTCGATCAATATTTTTGAGGATAACGCATGTTAGGTCTAGGTTAGGCCGGGGATTTTCACTCATCAGACTCATACTTTCGCATTCTTCACATACTTGTTGAACGGATCCTGGGTTTTTTCTGGTTTGGATTACGTATTAATGTGGGACCACACTGAAACAATCAAATAAACCTGGCCTTGATAAATATTTTAGAGGATAACGCATGTTAGGTCTGCGTTAGGTCTAGGATTTGCCATCGTCAGGCTCATACTTTCGCATATTTCTCATACTTCATGGCTAGATCCTGGGTTATTTCTGGATTGGATCACGTAGTAATGTGGTACCACACTGAAACTGTCGGGTAAACCAGGTTTCGATCAATATTTTTGAGGATAACGCGTGTTAGGTCTAGGTTAGCCCAGGGATTTGCCCTCATCAGGCTCATACTTTCGCGTTTTTCACATACTTGTTGAACAGATCCTGGGTTATTCCTGGTTTGGATCAGGTAGTAATGTGGGACTACACTGGAACAGTCAATTAAACCTGGTTTCGATCAATGTTTTAGAGAATATTTCATGTTATGTCTAGGTTAGGTCTGGGATTTGCTCTCATCAGGCTCATTCTTTCGCATATTTCTCATACTTCATGGCTAGATCCTGGGCTATTTCTGGATTGGATCACGTAGTAATGTGGTACCACACTGGAACAGTCGATTAAACCAGGTTTCTATCAATATTTTTGAGGATAACGCAAGTTAGGTCTGGGATATGTCTGGGATTTGCCCTCATCAGGCTCATACTTTCGCGTTTTTCACATACTTGTTGAACAGATCCTGGGTTTTTTCCTGTTTGGGTCACGTAGTAGTGTGGTACCACACTGAAGCAGTCGATTAAACCAGGTTTCTATCAATATTTTTGAGGATAACGCAAGTTAGGTCTGGGATAGGTCTGGGATTTGCCCTCATCAGGCTCATACTTTCGCGTTTTTCACATACTTGTTGAACAGATCCTGGGTTTTTTCCTGTTTGGGTCACGTAGTAGTGTGGTACCACACTGAAGCAGTCGATTAAACCTGGTTTCGATCAATATTTTAGAGGATAACGCAAGTTTGGTCTGGGATAGGTCTGGGATTTGCCCTCATCAGGCTCATACTTTCGCATTCTTCACATACTTGTTGAACAGATCCTGGGTTTTTCCTGGTTTGGATCAGGTAGTAATGTGGGACCACACTGGAACAGTCAATTAAACCTGGTTTCGATCAATGTTTTAGAGAATATTTCATGTTAGGTCTAGGTTAGGTCTGGGATTTGCTCTCATCAGGCTCATTCTTTCGCATATTTCTCATACTTCATGGCTAGATCCTGGGCTATTTCTGGATTGGATCACGTAGTAATGTGGTACCACACTCAAACAGTCGATTAAACCAGGTTTCTATCAATATTTTTGAGGATAACGCAAGTTAGGTCTGGGATAGGTCTGGGATTTGCCCTCATCAGGCTCATACTTTCGCGTTTTTCACATACTTGTTGAACAGATCCTGGGTTTTTTCCGGTTTGGGTCACGTACTAATGTGGTACCACGCTGAAACAGTCAATTAAACCTGGTTTCGTTCAATATTTTAGAGGATAACGCAAGTTAGGTCTGGGATAGGTCTGGGATTTGCCCTCATCAGGCTCATACTTTCGCGTTTTTCACATACTTGTTGAACAGATCCTGGGTTTTTTCCTGTTTGGGTCACGTAGTAGTGTGGTACCACACTGAAGCAGTCGATTAAACCTGGTTTCGATCAATATTTTAGAGGATAACGCAAGTTAGGGTTGGGATAGGTCTGGGATTTGCCCTCATCAGGCTCATACTTTCGCGTTTTTCACATACTTGTTGAACAGACCCTGGGTTTTTCCTGGTTTGGATCAGGTAGTAATGTGGGACCACACTGGAACAGTCAATTAAACCTGGTTTCGATCAATGTTTTAGAGAATATTTCATGTTAGGTCTAGGTTAGGTCTGGGAGTTGCTCTCATCAGGCTCATTCTTTCGCATATTTCTCATACTTCATGGCTAGATCCTGGGCTATTTCTGGATTGGATCACGTAGTAATGTGGTACCACACTGAAACAGTCGATTAAACCAGGTTTCGATCAATATTTTTGAGGATAACGCATGTTAGGTTTGGGTTAGGTCTAGGATTTGCCCTCATCAGGCTCATACTTTCGCATATTTCTCATACTTCATGGCTGGATCCTGGGCTATTTCTGGATTGGATCACGTAGTAATGTGGTACCACACTGAAACAGTCAATTAAACCTGGTTTCCATCAATATTTTAGAGGATAACGCAAGTTAGGTCTGGGATAGGTCTGGGATTCGCCCTCATCAGGCTCATACTTTCGCGTTTTTCACATACTTGTTGAACTGGTCCTGGGTTTTTTCTGGTTTGGATCACGTAGCAATGTGGAACCACACTGAAGCAGTCGATTAAACCTGGTTTCGATCAATATTTTAGAGGATAACGCAAGTTTGGTCTGGGATAGGTCTGGGATTTGCCCTCATCAGGCTCATACTTTCGCATTCTTCACATACTTGTTGAACGGATCCTGGGTTTTTTCTGGTTTGGATCACGTAGTAATATGGGACCACACTGAAACAATCAATTAAACCTGGTCATGATCAATATTTTAGAGA
Source organism: Colletes latitarsis (assembly GCF_051014445.1). NCBI lineage: Eukaryota > Metazoa > Arthropoda > Insecta > Hymenoptera > Colletidae > Colletes > Colletes latitarsis. The sequence continues at coordinate 4,164,779 of NW_027488366.1, read as the reverse complement.
ATAATTCATGTTATGTCTAGGTTAGGTCTAGGATTTGCCCTCATCAGGCTCATTCTTTCGCATATTTCTCATACTTGATGGCTAGATCCTGGGCTTTTTCTGGATTGCATCACGTAGTAATGTGGTACCACACTGAAACAGTCGATTAAACCAGGTTTCGATCAATATTTTTGAGGATAACGCATGTTAGCTTTGGGTTAGGTCTAGGATTTGCCCTCATCAGGCTCATACTTTCGCATATTTCTCATACTTCATGGCTGGATCCTGGGCTATTTCTGGATTGGATCACGTAGTAATGTGGTAACACACTCAAACAGTCGATTAAACCAGGTTTCTATCAATATTTTTGAGGATAACGCAAGTTAGGTGTGGGATAGGTCTGGGATTTGCCCTCATCAGGCTCATACTTTCGCGTTTTTCACATACTTGTTGAACAGATCCTGGGTTTTTTCCGGTTTGGGTCACGTACTAATGTGGTACCACGCTGAAACAGTCAATTAAACCTGGTTTCGTTCAATATTTTAGAGGATAACGCAAGTTAGGTCTGGGATAGGTCTGGGATTTGCCCTCATCAGGCTCATACTTTCGCGTTTTTCACATACTTGTTGATCAGATCCTGGGTTTTTTCCTGTTTGGGTCACGTAGTAGTGTGGTACCACACTGAAGCAGTCGATTAAACCTGGTTTCGATCAATATTTTAGAGGATAACGCAAGTTAGGTCTGGGATAGGTCTGGGATTTGCCCTCATCAGGCTCATACTTTCGCGTTTTTCACATACTTGTTGAACAGATCCTGGGTTTTTCCTGGTTTGGATCAGGTAGTAATGTGGGACCACACTGGAACAGTCAATTAAACCTGGTTTCGATCAATGTTTTAGAGAATATTTCATGTTAGGTCTAGGTTAGGTCTGGGATTTGCTCTCATCAGGCTCATTCTTTCGCATATTTCTCATACTTCATGGCTAGATCCTGGGCTATTTCTGGATTGGATCACGTAGTAATGTGGTACCACACTGAAACAGTCGATTAAACCAGGTTTCGATCAATATTTTTGAGGATAACGCATGTTAGGTTTGGGTTAGGTCTAGGATTTGCCCTCATCAGGCTCATACTTTCGCATATTTCTCATACTTCATGGCTGGATCCTGGGCTATTTCTGGATTGGATCACGTAGTAATGTGGTACCACACTGAAACAGTCAATTAAACCTGGTTTCCATCAATATTTTAGAGGATAACGCAAGTTAGGTCTGGGATAGGTCTGGGATTCGCCCTCATCAGGCTCATACTTTCGCGTTTTTCACATACTTGTTGAACTGGTCCTGGGTTTTTTCTGGTTTGGATCACGTAGCAATGTGGAACCACACTGAAGCAGTCGATTAAACCTGGTTTCGATCAATATTTTAGAGGATAACGCAAGTTTGGTCTGGGATAGGTCTGGGATTTGCCCTCATCAGGCTCATACTTTCGCATTCTTCACATACTTGTTGAACGGATCCTGGGTTTTTTCTGGTTTGGATCACGTAGTAATATGGGACCACACTGAAACAATCAATTAAACCTGGTCATGATCAATATTTTAGAGAATAATTCATGTTATGTCTAGGTTAGGTCTAGGATTTGCCCTCATCAGGCTCATTCTTTCGCATATTTCTCATACTTGATGGCTAGATCCTGGGCTTTTTGTGGATTGCATCACGTAGTATTGTGGTACCACACTGAAACAGTCGATTAAACCAGGTTTCGATCAATATTTTAGAGAATAATTCATGTTAGGTCTGGGTTAGGTCTAGGATTTGCTCTCATCAGGCTCATACTTTCGCATATTTCTCATACTTCGTGGCTAGATCCTGGGCTATTTCTGGATTGGATCACGTAGTAATGTGGTACCACACTGAAACAGTCAATTAAACCTGGTTTCCATCAATATTTTAGAGGACAATGCAAGTTAGGTCTGGGATAGGTCTGGGATTTGCCCACATCAGGGTCATACGTTCGCATTTTTCACATACTTGTTGAACAGATCCTGGGTTTTCTCTGGTATGGATCACGCAGTAATGTGGTACCACACTGAAGCATTCAGTTAAACCTGGTCTTGATAAATATTTTTGAGGATAACGCATGTTAGGTCTGGGTTAGGTCTAGGATTTGCCCTCATCAGGCTCATACTTTCGCATATTTCTTATACTTCATGGATAGATCCTGGGCTATTTTCTGGTTTGGATCACATAGTAATGTGGTACCACACTGAAACAGTCAATTAAACCTGGTTGCGACTAAAATTTTACAGGATAACGCAGGTTATGACTCGGTTAGTTCTGGTATTTGCAATCATCTGGCTCATACTTTCGCGTTTCTCGCATACTTGTTCGCAAGATCCTGGGCTTTTTCTGGTTTGTGTCACGTAGTAATGCGGTACCACACCGAAACAGTCAATTAAACCTTGGTTGCGATTAATATTTTAGAGGATAACGCAGGTTATGTCTCGGTTAGGTCTGGGTTTTGCCCTCATCTGGCTCGTACTTTCGCATTTTTCGCTTACTTGTTGGCCAGATCCTGGCCTTTTTCTGGTTTGTATCACGTAGTAATGTGGTACCACACTGAAACAGTCAATAGAAGCTGGTTCCGAATAGTATTTTAGAGGATAACGCTGGCTATGTCTGGGTTAGTTCTGGTATTTGCAATCATCTGGTTCATACTTTCGCGTTTTTCGCATATTTGTTGGCCAGATCCTGGGTTTTTTCTGGTTTGGATCCCGTAGTAATGAGGTTCCACACCTGAACAGTCAACTAAACCTGGTTGCGATTAATATTTTAGAGGATAACGCCGGTTATGTCTCGGTTAGGTCTGGGTTTTGCCCTCATCTGGCTCGTACTTTCGCATTTTTCGCATACTTGTTGGCCAGATCCTGGGCTTTTTCTGGTTTGGATCACGTAGTAATGTGGTACCACACTGAAACAGTCAATAAAAACTGGTTCCGATTATTGTTTTAGAGGATAACGCTGGTTATGTCTGGGTTAGTTCTGGTATTTGCAATCATCTTGCTCATACTTTCGCTTTTTTCGCATACTTGTTGGCCAGATGCTGGGTTTTTTCTGGTTTGGACCACGAAGTAATGAGGTACCTCACTGAAACAGTCAATAAAAGCTGGTTCCGATTAGTGTTTTAGAGGATAACGCCGGTTATATCTCGGTTAGGTCTGGGATTTGCACTCATCTGTTTCGTACCTTCGCATTTTTCGCATACTTGTTGGCCAGATCCTGGCCTTTTTCTGGTTTTGTATCACGTAGTAATGTGGTACCACACTGAAACAGTCAATAGAAGCTGGTTCCGAATAGTATTTTAGAGGATAACGCTGGCTATGTCTGGGTTAGTTCTGGTATTTGCAATCATCTGGCTCATACTTTCGCGTTTTTCGCATATTTGTTGGCCAGATCCTGGGTATTTTCTGGTTTGGATCCCGTAGTAATGAGGTTCCACACCTGAAGAGTCAATTGAACCTGTTTGCGATTAATATTGTAGAGGATAACGCCGGTTATGTCTCGGTTAGGTCTGGGATTTGCCCTCATCTGGCTCGTACTTTCGCATTTTTCGCATACTTGTTGGCCAGATCCTGGGTTTTTTTCTGGTTTGGACCACGTAGTAATGAGGTACCTCACTGGAACAGTCAATAAAAGCTGGTTCCGATTAGTGTTTTAGAGGATAACGCCGGTTATATCTCGGTTAGGTCTGGGATTTGCACTCATCTGGTTCGTACCTTCGCATTTTTCGCATACTTGTTGGCCAGATCCTGGCCTTTTTCTGGTTTGTATCACGTAGTAATGTGGTACCACACTGAAACAGTCAATAGAAGCTGGTTCCGAATAGTATTTTAGAGGATAACGCTGGCTATGTCTGGGTTAGTTCTGGTATTTGCAATCATCTGGCTCATACTTTCGCGTTTTTCGCATATTTGTTGGCCAGATCCTGGGTTTTTTCTGGTTTGAATCCCGTAGTAATGAGGTACCTCACTGAGACGGTCAATAAAAGCTGGTTCCGATTAGAGTTTTAGAGGATAACGCCGGTTATATCTCGGTTAGGTCTCGGATTTGCCCTCATCTGGCTCGTACCTTCGCATTTTTCCCATACTTGTTGGCCAGATCCGGGCCTTTTTCTGGCTTGGACCAAGTAGAAATGTGGGACCACACTGAAACAGTCAATTAAACCTGGTTTCCATCAATATTTTAGAGGATAACGCAAGTTAGGTCTGGGATAGGTCTGGGATTCGCCCTCATCAGGCTCATACTTTCGCGTTTTTCACATACTTGTTGAACTGGTCCTGGGTTTTTTCTGGTTTGGATCACGTAGCAATGTGGAACCACACTGAAGCAGTCGATTAAACCTGGTTTCGATCAATATTTTAGAGGATAACGCAAGTTTGGTCTGGGATAGGTCTGGGATTTGCCCTCATCAGGCTCATACTTTCGCATTCTTCACATACTTGTTGAACGGATCCTGGGTTTTTTCTGGTTTGGATCACGTAGTAATATGGGACCACACTGAAACAATCAATTAAACCTGGTCATGATCAATATTTTAGAGAATAATTCATGTTATGTCTAGGTTAGGTCTAGGATTTGCCCTCATCAGGCTCATTCTTTCGCATATTTCTCATACTTGATGGCTAGATCCTGGGCTTTTTCTGGATTGCATCACGTAGTATTGTGGTACCACACTGAAACAGTCGATTAAACCAGGTTTCGATCAATATTTTAGAGAATAATTCATGTTAGGTCTGGGTTAGGTCTAGGATTTGCTCTCATCAGGCTCATACTTTCGCATATTTCTCATACTTCGTGGCTAGATCCTGGGCTATTTCTGGATTGGATCACGTAGTAATGTGGTACCACACTGAAACAGTCAATTAAACCTGGTTTCCATCAATATTTTAGAGGACAATGCAAGTTAGGTCTGGGATAGGTCTGGGATTTGCCCACATCAGGGTCATACGTTCGCATTTTTCACATACTTGTTGAACAGATCCTGGGTTTTCTCTGGTATGGATCACGCAGTAATGTGGTACCACACTGAAGCATTCAGTTAAACCTGGTCTTGATAAATATTTTTGAGGATAACGCATGTTAGGTCTGGGTTAGGTCTAGGATTTGCCCTCATCAGGCTCATACTTTCGCATATTTCTTATACTTCATGGATAGATCCTGGGCTATTTTCTGGTTTGGATCACATAGTAATGTGGTACCACACTGAAACAGTCAATTAAACCTGGTTGCGACTAAAATTTTACAGGATAACGCAGGTTATGACTCGGTTAGTTCTGGTATTTGCAATCATCTGGCTCATACTTTCGCGTTTCTCGCATACTTGTTCGCAAGATCCTGGGCTTTTTCTGGTTTGTGTCACGTAGTAATGCGGTACCACACCGAAACAGTCAATTAAACCTTGGTTGCGATTAATATTTTAGAGGATAACGCAGGTTATGTCTCGGTTAGGTCTGGGTTTTGCCCTCATCTGGCTCGTACTTTCGCATTTTTCGCTTACTTGTTGGCCAGATCCTGGCCTTTTTCTGGTTTGTATCACGTAGTAATGTGGTACCACACTGAAACAGTCAATAGAAGCTGGTTCCGAATAGTATTTTAGAGGATAACGCTGGCTATGTCTGGGTTAGTTCTGGTATTTGCAATCATCTGGCTCATACTTTCGCGTTTTTCGCATATTTGTTGGCCAGATCCTGGGTTTTTTCTGGTGTGGATCCCGTAGTAATGAGGTTCCACACCTGAACAGTCAACTAAACCTGGTTGAGATTAATATTTTAGAGGATAACGCCGGTTATGTCTCGGTTAGGTCTGGGTTTTGCCCTCATCTGGCTCGTACTTTCGCGTTTTTCGCATACTTGTTGGCCAGATCCTGGGCTTTTTCTGGTTTGGATCACGTAGTAATGTGGTACCACAGTGAAACAGTCAATAAAAACTGGTTCCGATTAGTGTTTTAGAGGATAACGCTGGTTATGTCTGGGTTAGTTCTGGTATTTGCAACCATCTTGCTCATACTTTCGCTTTTTTCGTATACTTGTTGGCCAGATGCTGGGTTTTTTCTGGTTTGGACCACGTAGTCATGAGGTACCTCACTGAAACAGTCAATTAAACCCGGTTTCGATTAATATTTTAGAGGATATTGCCGGTTATATCTCGGTTAGGTCTGGGATTTGCCCTCATCTGGCCCGTACTTTCGCATTGTTCGCATACTTGAATGGCCAGATCCTGTGTTCTTCTATTGTTAGGATCACGTAGTAATGGGGTACCACACTGAAACAGTCAAGTAAACCTGGTTGCGACTTAAATTTTACAGGATAACGCAGGTTATGTCTCGGTTAGTTCTGGGATTTGCCCTCATCTGGCTCGTACTTTCGCATTTCTCGCATACTTGTTCGCAAGATCCTGGGCTTTTTCTGGTTTGGATCACGTAGTAATGTGGTACCACAGTGAAACAGTCAATAAAAACTGGTTCCGATTAGTGTTTTAGAGGAAAACGCTGGTTATGTCTGGGTTAGTTCTGGTATTTGCAGTCATCTTGCTCATACTTTCGTTTTTTTCGCATACTTGTTGGCCAGATGCTGGGTTTTTTCTGGTTTGGACCACGTAGTAATGAGGTACCTCACTGAAACGGTCAATAAAAGCTGGTTCCGATTAGTGTTTTAGAGGATAACGCCGGTTATATCTCGGTTAGGTCTCGGATTTGCCCTCATCTGGCTCGTACCTTCGCATTTTTCCCATACTTGTTGGCCAGATCCTGGCCTTTTTCTGGCTTGGACCAAGTAGTAATGTGGGACCACACTGAAACAGTCAATTAAACCTGGTTGCGATTAATATTTTAGAGGATAACGCCGTTTATGTCTCGGTTAGGTCTGGGATTTGCCCTCATCTGGCTCGTACTTTCGCATTTTTCGCATACTTGTTGGCCAGATCCTGGCCTTTTTCTGGTTTGTATCACGTAGTTATGAGGTACCTCACTGAAACAGTCAATAAAAGCTGGTTCCGAATAGTATTTTAGAGGATAACGCCGGTTATATCTCGGTTAGGTCTGGGATTTGCCCTCATCTGGCTCGTACCTTCGCATTTTTCGCGTACTTGCTGGCCAGATCCTGGCCTTTTTCTGGCTCGGACCACGTAGTAATGTGGTACCACACCGAACAGGGTATTAATCCCGGTTGCGATTAATATTTTAGAGGATAAAGCCGGTTATGTCTCGGTTAGGGCTGGGATCTGCCCTCATCTGGCTCGTACTTTCGCATTTCTCGCATACTTGTTGGCCAGATCCTGGGCTTTTTCTGTTTTGGATCACGTAGTAATGTGGTACCACACTGAAACAGTCAATAAAAGCTGGACCCGAATAGTATTTTAGAGGATAACGCTGGCTATATCTGGGTTAGTTCTGGTATTTGCAATCATCTGGCTCATACTTTCGCGTTTTTCGCATATTTGTTGGCCAGATCCTGGGTTTTTTCTGGTTAGGATCCCGTAGTAACGAGGTTCCAAACCGAAACAGTCAATTAAACCTGGTTGCGATTAATATTTTAGAGGATAACGCCGGTTATGTCTCGGTTAGGTCTGGGATTTGCCCTCATCCGGCTCGTACTTTCGCATTTTTCGCATACTTGCTGGCCAGATCCTGGGCTTCTTCTGGTTTGGATCACGTAGTAATGTGGGACCACACTGAAACAGTCAATTAAACCTGGTTTCGATTAATATTTTAGAGGATAACTCCCGTTATTTCTCGGTTAGGTCTGGGATTTGCCCTCATCTGTCTCGTACTTCCGCAATTTTCGCATACTTATTGGCAAGTTCCTGGCCTTTTTCTGGCTTGGACCAAGTAGTAATGTGGGACCACACTGAAACAGTCAATTAAACCTGGTTGCGATTAATATTTTAGAGGATAACGCCGTTTATGTCTCGGTTAGGTCTGGGATTTGCCCTCATCTGGCTCGTACTTTCGCATTTTTCGCATACTTGTTGGCCAGATCCTGGCCTTTTTCTGGTTTGTATCACGTAGTAATGAGGTACCTCACTGAAACAGTCAATAAAAGCTGGTTGCGAATAGTATTTTAGAGGATAACTCTGGTTATGTCTGGGTTCGTTCTGGTATTTGCAATCATCTTGCTCATACTTTCGCTTTTTTCGCATACTTGTTAGCCAGATGCTGGGTTTTTTCTGGCTTGGATCCCGTAATAATGACGTTCCACACCGAAACAGCCAATTAAACCTGGTTTCGATTAATATGTAAGAGGATAAGGCCGGTTATATCTCGGTTAGATCCGGGATTTGCCCTCATCTGGCTCGTACCTTCGCATTTTTCCCATACTTGTTGGCCAGATCCTGGCCTTTTTCTGGCTTGGACCAAGTATTAATGTGGGACCACACTGAAACAGTCAATTAAACCTGGTTGCGATTAATATTTTAGAGGATAACGCCGTTTATGTCTCGATTAGGTCTGGGATTTGCCCTCATCTGGCTCGTACTTTCGCATTTTTCGCATACTTGTTGGCCAGATCCTGGGGTTTTCCAGGTTTGTATCCCGTAATAATGACATTCCACACCGAAACAGTCAATTAAACCTTGGTTGCGATTAATATTTTAGAGGATAACGCAGGTTATGTCTCGGTTAGGTCTGGGTTTTGCCCTCATCTGGCTCGTACTTTCGCATTTTTCGCATACTTGTTGGCCAGATCCTGGCCTTTTTCTGGTTTGTATCACGTAGTAATGTGGTACCACACTGAAACAGTCAATAGAAACTGGTTCCGAATAGTATTTTAGAGGATAACGCTGGCTACGTCTGGGTTAGTTCTGGTATTTGCAATCATCTGGCTCATACTCTCGCGTTTTTCGCATATTTGTTGGCCAGATCCTGGGTTTTTTCTGGTGTGGATCCCGTAGTAATGAGGTTCCACACCTGAACAGTCAACTAAACCTGGTTGCGATTAATATTTTAGAGGATAACGCCGGTTATGTCTCGGTTAGGTCTGGGTTTTGCCCTCATCTGGCTCGTACTTTCGCATTTTTCGCATACTTGTTGGCCAGATCCTGGGCTTTTTCTGGTTTGGATCACGTAGTAATGTGGTACCACAGTGAAACAGTCAATAAAAACTGGTTCCGATTAGTGTTTTAGAGGATAACGCTGGTTATGTCTGGGTTAGTTCTGGTATTTGCAATCATCTTGCTCATACTTTCGCTTTTTTCGCATACTTGTTGGCCAGATGTTGGGTTTTTTCTGGTTTGGACCACGTAGTCATGAGGTACCTCACTGAAACAGTCAATTAAACCCGGTTTCGATTAATATTTTAGAGGATATTGCCGGTTATATCTCGGTTAGGTCTGGGATTTGCCCTCATCTGGCCCGTACTTTCGCATTGTTCGCATACTTGAATGGCCAGATCCTGTGTTCTACTATTGTTAGGATCACGTAGTAATGGGGTACCACACTGAAACAGTCAAGTAAACCTGGTTGCGACTTAAATTTTACAGGATAACGCAGGTTATGTCTCGGTTAGTTCTGGGATTTGCCCTCATCTGGCCCGTACTTTCGCGTTTCTCGCATACTTGTTCGCAAGATCCTGGGCTTTTTCTGGTTTGGATCACGTAGTAATGTGGTACCACAGTGAAACAGTCAATAAAAACTGGTTCCGATTAGTGTTTTAGAGGAAAACGCTGGTTATGTCTGGGTTAGTTCTGGTATTTGCAATCATCTTGCTCATACTTTCGTTTTTTTCGCATACTTGTTGGCCAGATGCTGGGTTTTTTCTGGTTTGGACCACGTAGTAATGAGGTACCTCACTGAAACGGTCAATAAAAGCTGGTTCCGATTAGTGTTTTAGAGGATAACGCCGGTTATATCTCGGTTAGGTCTCGGATTTGCCCTCATCTGGCTCGTACCTTCGCATTTTTCCCATACTTGTTGGCCAGATCCTGGCCTTTTTCTGGCTTGGACCAAGTAGTAATGTGGGACCACACTGAAACAGTCAATTAAACCTGGTTGCGATTAATATTTTAGAGGATAACGCCGTTTATGTCTCGGTTAGGTCTGGGATTTGCCCTCATCTGGCTCGTACTTTCGCATTTTTCGCATACTTGTTGGCCAGATCCTGGCCTTTTTCTGGTTTGTATCACGTAGTTATGAGGTACCTCACTGAAACAGTCAATAAAAGCTGGTTCCGAATAGTATTTTAGAGGATAACGCCGGTTATATCTCGGTTAGGTCTGGGATTTGCCCTCATCTGGCTCGTACCTTCGCATTTTTCGCGTACTTGCTGGCCAGATCCTGGCCTTTTTCTGGCTCGGACCACGTAGTAATGTGGTACCACACCGAACAGGGTATTAATCCCGGTTGCGATTAATATTTTAGAGGATAAAGCCGGTTATGTCTCGGTTAGGGCTGGGATCTGCCCTCATCTGGCTCGTACTTTCGCATTTCTCGCATACTTGTTGGCCAGATCCTGGGCTTTTTCTGTTTTGGATCACGTAGTAATGTGGTACCACACTGAAACAGTCAATAAAAGCTGGACCCGAATAGTATTTTAGAGGATAACGCTGGCTATATCTGGGTTAGTTCTGGTATTTGCAATCATCTGGCTCATACTTTCGCGTTTTTCGCATATTTGTCGCCAGATCCTGGGTTTTTTCTGGTTAGGATCCCGTAGTAACGAGGTTCCAAACCGAAACAGTCAATTAAACCTGGTTGCGATTAATATTTTAGAGGATAACGCCGGTTATGTCTCGGTTAGGTCTGGGATTTGCCCTCATCCGGCTCGTACTTTCGCATTTTTCGCATACTTGCTGGCCAGATCCTGGGCTTCTTCTGGTTTGGATCACGTAGTAATGTGGGACCACACTGAAACAGTCAATTAAACCTGGTTTCGATTAATATTTTAGAGGATAACTCCCGTTATTTCTCGGTTAGGTCTGGGATTTGCCCTCATGTGTCTCGTACTTCCGCAATTTTCGCATACTTATTGGCAAGTTCCTGGCCTTTCTCTGGTTTGTATCACGTAGTAATGCGGTACTACACCGAAACAGTCAATTAAACCTGGTGGCAATTAATATTTTAGAGGATAACGCTGGTTATGTCTCGGTTAGGTCTGGGATTTGCCCTCACCTGGCCCGTAGTTTCGCATTTTTGCATTCTTGTTGGCCAGATCCTAGGCTTTTTGCTGATTTGGATCACGCAGTAATGTGGTACCACACTGAAACAGTCAACAGAAGCTGGTTCCGATTAGTATTTTAGAGGATAACGCTGGCTATGTCTGGGTTAGTTCTGGTATTTGCAATCATCTGGCCCATACTTTCGCGTTTTTCGCATATTTATTGGCCAGATCCTGGGTTTTTTCTGGTTAGGATCCCGTAGTAATGACGTTCCACACCGAAACAGCCAATTAAACCTGGTTTCGATTAATATGTTAGAGGATAACGCCGGTTATAACTCGGTTAGATCCGGGATTTGCCCTCATCTGGCTCGTAACTGCGCATTTTTCGCATACTTGTTGGCCATATCCTGGCCTTATTCTGGTTTGTATCACGTAGTAATGTGGTACCACACTGAAACAGTCAATAGAAGCTGGTTCCGAATAGAATTTTAGAGGATAACGCTGGCTATGTCTGGGTTAGTTCTGGTATTTGCAATCATCTGGTTCATACTTTCGCGTTTTTCGCATATTTGTTGGCAAGATCCTGGGTTTTTTCTGGTTTGGATCCCGTAGTAATGAGGTTCCACACCGAAACAGTCAATTAAACCTGGTTGCGATTAATATTTTAGAAGATAACGCTGGTTATGTCTCGGTTAGGTCTGGGATTTGCACTCATCTGGCCCGTACTTTCGCATTTTTCGCATACTTGTTGGCCAGATCCTGGGCTTTTTCTGGTTTGGATCACGTAGTAATGTGGTACTACACTGAAACAGTCAATAGAATCTGGTTCCGATTAGTGTTTTAGAGGATAACGCTGGTTATGTCTGGGTGAGTTCTGGTATTCGCAATCATCTGGCTCATACTTTCGCTTTTTTCGCATACTTGTTTGCCAGATGCTGGGTTTTTTCTGGTTTGGATCCCGTAGTAATGAGGTTCCACACCTGAACAGTCAATTAAACCTGGTTGCGATTAATATTTTAGAGGATAACGCCGGTTTTGTCTCGGTTAGGTCTGGGATTTGCCCTCATCTGGTTCGTACTTTCGCATTTCTCGCATACTTGTTGGCCAGATCCTGGCCTTGTTCTGGCTTGGACCAAGTAGTAATGCGGTACCACACCGAAACAGTCAATTAAACCTTGGTTGCGATTAATATTTTAGAGGATAACGCTGGTTATGTCTCGATTAGGTCTGGGATTTGCCCTCATCTGGCTCGTACTTTCGCATTTTTCGCATACTTGTTGGCCAGATCCTGGGGTTTTCCAGGTTTGTATCCCGTAATAATGACATTCCACACCGAAACAGTCAATTAAACCTTGGTTGCGATTAATATTTTAGAGGATAACGCAGGTTATGTCTCGGTTAGGTCTGGGTTTTGCCCTCATCTGGCTCGTACTTTCGCATTTTTCGCATACTTGTTGGCCAGATCCTGGCCTTTTTCTGGTTTGTATCACGTAGTAATGTGGTACCACACTGAAACAGTCAATAGAAACTGGTTCCGAATAGTATTTTAGAGGATAACGCTGGCTACGTCTGGGTTAGTTCTGGTATTTGCAATCATCTGGCTCATACTTTCGCGTTTTTCGCATATTTGTTGGCCAGATCCTGGGTTTTTTCTGGTGTGGATCCCGTAGTAATGAGGTTCCACACCTGAACAGTCAACTAAACCTGGTTGCGATTAATATTTTAGAGGATAACGCCGGTTATGTCTCGGTTAGGTCTGGGTTTTGCCCTCATCTGGCTCGTACTTTCGCATTTTTCGCATACTTGTTGGCCAGATCCTGGGCTTTTTCTGGTTTGGATCACGTAGTAATGTGGTACCACAGTGAAACAGTCAATAAAAACTGGTTCCGATTAGTGTTTTAGAGGATAACGCTGGTTATGTCTGGGTTAGTTCTGGTATTTGCAATCATCTTGCTCATACTTTCGCTTTTTTCGCATACTTGTTGGCCAGATGCTGGGTTTTTTCTGGTTTGGACCACGTAGTCATGAGGTACCTCACTGAAACAGTCAATTAAACCCGGTTTCGATTAATATTTTAGAGGATATTGCCAGTTATATCTCGGTTAGGTCTGGGATTTGCCCTCATCTGGCTCGTACTTCCGCATTTTTCGCATACTTGTTGGCCAGATCCTGGGCTTTTTCTGGTTTGGATCACGTAGTAATGTGGTACCACAGTGAAACAGTCAATAAAAACTGGTTCCGATTAGTGTTTTAGAGGATAACGCTGGTTATGTCTCGGTTAGTTCTGGTATTTGCAATCATCTTGCTCATACTTTCGTTTTTTTCGCATACTTGTTGGCCAGATGCTGGGTTTTTTCTGGTTTGGACCACGTAGTAATGAGGTACCTCACTGAAACGGTCAATAAAAGCTGGTTCCGATTAGTGTTTTAGAGGATAACGCCGGTTATATCTCGGTTAGGTCTCGGATTTGCCCTCATCTGGCTCGTACCTTCGCATTTTTCCCATACTTGTTGGCCAGATCCTGGCCTTTTTCTGGCTTGGACCAAGTAGTAATATGGGACCACACTGAAACAGTCAATTAAACCTGGTTGCGATTAATATTTTAGAGGATAACGCCGTTTATGTCTCGGTTAGGTCTGGGATTTGCCCTCATCTGGCTCGTACTTTCGCATTTTTCGCATACTTGTTGGCCAGATCCTGGGTTTTTTCTGGTTTGGATTCCGTAGTAATGAGGTGCCACACCGAAACAGTCAATTAAACCTGGTTGCGATTAATATTTTAGAGGATAACGCCGGTTATGTCTCGGTTAGGGCAGAGATTTGCCCTCATCTGGCTCGTACTTTCGCATTTCTCGCATACTTGTTGGCCAGATGCTGGGTTTTTTCTGGTTTGGATCACGTAATAATGACGTTCCACACCGAAACAGTCAATTAAACCTGGTTTCTATTAATATTTTAGAGGATAGTGCCGGTTATATCTCGGTTAGGTCTGGGATTTGCCCTCATCTGGCGCGTACTTTCGCATTTTTCGCATACTTGAATGGCCAGATCCTGTGTTCTTCTATTGTTAGGATCACGTAGTAATGTGGTACCACACTGAAACAGTCAATAAAAGCTGGTTCCGAATAGTATTTTAGAGGATAACGCTGGTTATGTCTGGGTTAGTAATGGTATTTGCAATCATCTGGCTCATACTTTCGCGTTTTTCGCATATATGTTGGCCAGATCCTGGGTTTTTTCTGGTTAGGATCCCGTAGTAATGAGGTTCCACACCGAAACAGTCAATTAAACCTGGTTGCGATTAATATTTTAGAGGATAACGCCGGTTATGTCTCGGTTAGGTCTGGCATTTGCCCTCATCTGGCTCGTACATTCGCATTTTTCGCATACTTGTTGGCCAGATCCTGGGTTTCTTCTGGTTTGGATAACGTAGTAATGTGGGACCGCACTGAAACAGTCAATTAAACCTGGTTTCGATTAATATTTTAGAGGATTACTCCGGTTATTTCTCGGTTAGGTCTGGGATTTGCCATCATCTGTCACGTACTTCCGCAATTTTCGCATACCTATTGGCAAGTTCCTGGCCTTTTTCAGGTTTGTATCACGTAGTAATGCGGTACTACACCGAAACTGTCAATTAAATCTGGTTGCGATTAATATTCTAGAGGATAACGCTGGTTATGTCTCGGTTAGGTCTGGGATTTGCCCTCATCTGATCCGTACTTTCGCATTTTTCGCATACTTGTTGGCCAGATCCTGGCCTTTTTCTGGGATGGACCAAGTAGTAATGTGGGACCACACTGAAACAGTCAATTAAACCTGGTTGCGATTAATATTTTAGAGGATAACGCCGGTTATGTCTCGGTTAGGTCTGGGATTTGTCCTTATCTGGCTCGAACTTTCGCATTTTTCGCATACTTGTTGACCAGATCCTGGGTTTTTCCTGGTTTGTATCCCGTAATAATGGCATACCTCACCGAAACAGTCAATTAAACCCGGTTTCGATTAATATTTTAGAGGATATTGCCGGTTATATCTCGGTTAGGTCTGGGATTTGCCCTCATCTGGCCCGTACTTTCGCATTTTTCGCATACTTGAATGGCCAGATCCTGAGTTTTTCTATTGTTAGGATCACGTAGTAATGTGGTACCACACTGAAACAGTCAATTAAACCTGGTTGCGACTAAAATTTTAGAGGATAACGCAGGTTATGTCTCGGTTAGTTCTAGTATTTGCAATCATCTGGCTCATACTTGTTCGCAAGATCCTGGGCTTTTTCTGGTTTGTGTCACGTAGTAATGCGGTACCACAACGAATCAGTCAATTAAACCTGGTTGCGATTAATATTTTAGAGGATAACGCGGGTTATGTCTCGGTTAGGTCTGGGTTTTGCCCTCATCTGGCTCGTACTTTCGCATTTTTCGCATACTTGTTGGCCAGATCCTGGGCTTTTTCTGGTTTGTATCACGCAGTAATGTGGTACCACACTGAAACAGTCAATAGAAGCTGGTTCCGAATAGTATTTTAGAGGATAACGCCGGTTATATCTCGGTTAGGTCTGGGATTTGCCCTCATCTGGCTCGTACCTTCGCATTTTTCGCGTACTTGCTGGCCAGATCCTGGCCTTTTTCTGGCTCGGACCACGTAGTAATGTGGTACCACACCGAACAGGGTATTAATCCCGGTTGCGATTAATATTTTAGAGGATAAAGCCGGTTATGTCTCGGTTAGGGCTGGGATTTGCCCTCATCTGGCTCGTACTTTCGCATTTCTCGCATACTTGTTGGCCAGATCCTGGGCTTTTTCTGTTTTGGATCACGTAGTAATGTGGTATCACACTGAAACAGTCAATAAAAGCTGGACCCGAATAGTATTTTAGAGGATAACGCTGGCTATATCTGGGTTAGTTCTGGTATTTGCAATCATCTGGCTCATACTTTCGCGTTTTTCGCATATTTGTTGGCCAGATCCTGGGTTTTTTCTGGTTAGGATCCCGTAGTAACGAGGTTCCACACCGAAACAGTCAATTAAACCTGTTTGCGATTAATATTTTAGAGGATAACGCCGGTTATGTCTCGGTTAGGTCTGGGATTTGCCCTCATCCGGCTCGTACTTTCGCATTTTTCGCATACTTGCTGGCCAGATCCTGGGCTTCTTCTGGTTTGGATCACGTAGTAATGTGGGACCACACTGAAACAGTCAATTAAACCTGGTTTCGATTAATATTTTAGAGGATAACTCCGGTTATTTCTCGGTTAGGTCTGGGATTTGCCCTCATCTGTCTCGTACTTCCGCAATTTTCGCATACTTATTGGCAAGTTCCTGGCCTTTCTCTGGTTTGTATCACGTAGTAATGCGGTACTACACCGAAACAGTCAATTAAACCTGGTGGCAATTAATATTTTAGAGGATAACGCTGGTTATGTCTCGGTTAGGTCTGGGATTTGCCCTCACCTGGCCCGTAGTTTCGCATTTTTGCATTCTTGTTGGCCAGATCCTGGGCTTTTTCTGTTTTGGATCACGTAGTAATGTGGTACCACACTGAAACAGTCAATAAAAGCTGGACCCGAATAGTATTTTAGAGGATAACGCTGGCTATATCTGGGTTAGTTCTGGTATTTGCAATCATCTGGTTCATACTTTCGCGTTTTTCGCATATTTGTTGGCAAGATCCTGGGTTTTTTCTGGTTTGGATCCCGTAGTAATGAGGTTCCACACCGAAACAGTCAATTAAACCTGGTTGCGACTTAAATTTTACAGGATAACGCAGGTTATATCTCGGTTAGTTCTGGGATTTGCCCTCATCTGGCCCGTACTTTCGCGTTTCTCGCATACTTGTTCGCAAGATCCTGGGCTTTTTCTGGTTTGGATCACGTAGTAATGTGGTACCACAGTGAAACAGTCAATAAAAACTGGTTCCGATTAGTGTTTTAGAGGATAACGCTGGTTATGTCTGGGTTAGTTCTGGTATTTGCAATCATCTTGCTCATACTTTCGCTTTTTTCGCATACTTGTTGGCCAGATGCTGGGTTTTTTCTGGTTTGGACCACGTAGTAATGAGGTACCTCACTGAAACGGTCAATAAAAGCTGGTTCCGATTAGTGTTTTAGAGGATAACGCCGGTTATATCTCGGTTAGGTCTCGGATTTGCCCTCATCTGGCTCGTACCTTCGCATTTTTCCCATACTTGTTGGCCAGATCCTGGCCTTTTTCTGGCTTGGACCAAGTAGTTATGTGGGACCACACTGAAACAGTCAATTAAACCTGGTTGCGATTAATATTTTAGAGGATAACGCCGTTTATGTCTCGGTTAGGTCTGGGATTTGCCCTCATCTGGCTCGTACTTTCGCATTTTTCGCATGCTTGTTGGCCAGATCCTGGCCTTTTTCTGGTTTGTATCACGTAGTTATGAGGTACCTCACTGAAACAGTCAATAAAAGCTGGTTCCGAATAGTATTTTAGAGGATAACTCTGGTTATGTCTGGGTTCGTTCTGGTATTTGCAATCATCTTGCTCATACTTTCGCTTTTTTCGCATACTTGTTGGCCAGATGCTCGGTTTTTTCTGGTTTGGACCACGTAGTAATGAGGTACCTCACTGAAACAGTCAATAAAAGCTGGTTCCGATTAGTGTTTTAGAGGATAACGCCGGTTATATCTCGGTTAGGTCTGGGATTTGCACTCATCTGGTTCGTACCTTCGCATTTTTCGCATACTTGTTGGCCAGATCCTGGCCTTTTTCTGGTTTGTATCACGTAGTAATGTGGTACCACACTGAAACAGTCAATAGAAGCTGGTTCCGAATAGTATTTTAGAGGAT
The DNA here is from genome assembly GCF_051014445.1 of Colletes latitarsis. NCBI lineage: Eukaryota > Metazoa > Arthropoda > Insecta > Hymenoptera > Colletidae > Colletes > Colletes latitarsis. Next base: position 4,146,832 of record NW_027488366.1, on the reverse strand, counting down.
AACGCTGGCTATGTCTGGGTTAGTTCTGGTATTTGCAATCATCTGGCTCATACTTTCGCGTTTTTCGCATATTTGTTGGCCAGATCCTGGGTTTTTTCTGGTTTGGATCCCGTAGTAATGAGGTTCCACACCTGAACAGTCAATTGAACCAGTTTGCGATTAATATTTTAGAGGATTACGCCGGTTATGTCTCGGTTAGGTCTGGGATTTGCCCTCATCTGGCTCGTACTTTCGCATTTTTCGCATACTTGTTGGCCAGATCCTGGCCTTTTTCTGGTTTGTATCACGTAGTAATGAGGTACCTCACTGAAACAGTCAATAGAAGCCGGTTCCGAATAGTATTCTAGAGGATAACGCTGGCTATGTCTGGGTTAGTTCTGGTATTTGCAATCATCTTGCTCATACTTTCGCTTTTTTCGCATATATGTTGGCCAGATCCTGGGTTTTTTCTGGTTAGGATCCCGTAGTAATGAGGTTCCACACCGAAACAGTCAATTAAACCTGGTTGCGATTAATATTTTAGAGGATTACTCCGGTTATTTCTCGGTTAGGTCTGGGATTTGCCCTCATCTGTCACGTACTTCCGCAATTTTCGCATACTTATTGGCAAGATCCTGGCCTTTTTCAGGTTTGTATCACGTAGTAATGCGGTACTACACCGAAACTGTCAATTAAATCTGGTTGCGATTAATATTCTAGAGGATAACGCTGGTTATGTCTCGGTTAGGTCGGGGATTTGCCCTCATCTGATCCGTACTTTCGCATTTTTCGCATATTTGTTGGCCAGATCCTGGCCTTTTTCTGGGTTGGACCAAGTAGTAATGTGGGACCACACTGAAACAGTCAATTAAACCTGGTTGCGATTAATATTTTAGAGGATAACGCTGGTTATGTCTCGGTTAGGTCTGGGATTTGTCCTCATCTGGCTCGAACTTTCGCATTTTTCGCATACTTGTTGACCAGATCCTGGGTTTTTCCTGGTTTGTATCCCGTAATAATGGCATACCTCACCGAAACAGTCAATTAAACCCGGATTCGATTAATATTTTAGAGGATATTGCCGGTTATATCCCGGTTAGGTCTGGGATTTGCCCTCATCTGGCCCGTACTTTCGCATTTTTCGCATACTTGAATGGCCAGATCCTGTGTTTTTCTATTGTTAGGATCACGTAGTAATGTGGTACCACACTGAAACAGTCAATTAAACCTGGTTGCGACTAAAATTTTAGAGGATAACGCAGGTTATGTCTCGGTTAGTTCTGGTATTTGCAATCATCTGGCTCATACTTGTTTTCAAGATCCTGGGCTTTTTCTGGTTTGTGTCACGTAGTAATGCGCTACCACAACGAATCAGTCAATTAAACCTGGTTGCGATTAATATTTTAGAGGATAACGCGGGTTATGTCTCGGTTAGGTCTGGGTTTTGCCCTCATCTGGCCCGTACTTTCGCATTTTTCGCATACTTGTTGGCCATATCCTGGGCTTTTTCTGGTTTGTATCACGCAGTAATGTGGTACCACACTGAAACAGTCAATAGAAGCTGGTTCCGAATAGTATTTTAGAGGATAACGCCGGTTATATCTCGGTTATGTCTGGGATTTGCCCTCATCTGGCTCGTACCTTCGCATTTTTCGCGTACTTGTTGGCCAGATCCTGGCCTTTTTCTGGCTCGGACCACGTAGTAATGTGGTACCACACCGAGCAGGGTATTAATCCCGGTTGCGATTAATATTTTAGAGGATAAAGCCGGTTATGTCTCGGTTAGGGCTGGGATTTGCCCTCATCTGGCTCGTACTTTCGCATTTCTCGCATATTTGTTGGCCAGATCCTGGGTTTTTTCTGGTTAGGATCCCGTAGTAACGAGGTTCCACACCGAAACAGTCAATTAAACCTGGTTGCGATTAATATTTTAGAGGATAACGCCGGTTATGTCTCGGTTAGGTCTGGGATTTGCCCTCATCCGGCTCGTACTTTCGCATTTTCCGCATACTTGCTGGCCAGATCCTGGGCTTCTTCTGCTTTGGATCACGTAGTAATGTGGGACCACACTGAAACAGTCAATTAAACCTGGTTTCGATTAATATTTTAGAGGATATCTCCGGTTATTTCTCGGTTAGGTCTGGGATTTGCCCTCATCTGTCCCGTACTTCCGCAATTTTCGCATACTTATTGGCAAGTTCCTGGCCTTTCTCTGGTTTGTATCACGTAGTAATGCGGTACTACACCGAAACAGTCAATTAAACCTGGTGGCGATTAATATTTTAGAGGATAACGCTGGTTATGTCTCGGTTAGGTCTGGGATTTGCCCTCACCTGACCCGTAGTTTCGCATTTTTGCATTCTTGTTGGCCAGATCCTAGGCTTATTGCTGATTTGGATCACGTAGTAATGCGGTACCACACTGAAACAGTCAACAGAAGCTGGTTCCGAATAGTATTTTAGAGGATAACGCTGGCTATGTCTGGGTTAGTTCTGGTATTTGCAATGATCTGGCCCATACTTTCGCGTTTTTCGCATATTTATTGGCCAGATCCTGGGTTTTTTCTGGTTAGGATCCCGTAGTAATGACGTTCCACACCGAAACAGCCAATTAAACCTGGTTTCGATTAATATGTTAGAGGTTAACGCCGGTTATATCTCGGTTAGATCCGGGATTTGCCCTCATCTGGCTCGTAACTGCGCATTTTTCGCATACTTGTTGGCCATATCCTGGCCTTATTCTGGTTTGTATCACGTAGTAATGTGGTACCACACTGAAACAGTCAATAGAAGCTGGTTCCGAGTAGAATTTTAGAGGATAACGCTGGCTATGTCTGGGTTAGTTCTGGTATTTGCAATCATCTGGTTCATACTTTCGCGTTTTTCGCATATTTGTTGGCAAGATCCTGGGTTTTTTCTGGTTTGGATCCCGTAGTAATGAGGTTCCACACCGAAACAGTCAATTAAACCTGGTTGCGATTAATATTTTAGAGGATAACGCCGGTTATGTCTCGGTTAGGTCTGGGATTTGCCCTCATCTGGCTCGTACTTTCGCATTTTTCGCATACTTGTTGGCCAGATCCTGGGCTTTTTCTGGTTTGTATCACGTAGTAATGTGGTACCACACTGAACCAGTCAATAGAAGCTAGTTCCGAATAGTATTTTAGAGGATCACGCTGGTTATGTCTCGGTTAGGTCTGGGATTTGCCCTCATCTGGCCCGTACTTTCGCATTTTTCGAATACTTGTTGGCCAGATCCTGGGCTTTTTCTGGTTTGGATCACGCAGTAATGTGGTACCACACTGAAACAGTCAATAAAAGCTGGTTCCGATTAGTGTTTTAGAGGATAACGCTGGTTATGTCTGGGTTAGTTCTGGTATTTGCAATCATCTTGCTCATACTTTCGCTTTTTTCGCCCACTTGTTGGCCAGATGCTGGGTTTTTTCTGGTTTGGACCACGTAGTAATGAGGTACCTCACTGAAACGGTCAATAAAAGCTGGTTCCGATTAGTGTTTTAGAGGATAACGCTGGTTATGTCTGGGTTAGTTCTGGTATTCGCAATCATCTGGCTCATACTTTCGCGTTTTTCGCATATTTGTTGGCCAGATCCTGGGTTTTTTCTGGTTAGGATCCCGTAGTAACGAGGTTCCACACCGGAAGAGTCAATTGAACCTGGTTGCGATTAATATTTTAGGGGATAACGCCGGTTATGTCTCGGTTAGGTCTGGGATTTGCCCTCATCTGGCTCGTACTTTCGCAATTTTCGCTTACTTATTGGCAAGATCCTGGCCTTTTTCTGGTTTGTATCACGTAGTAATGCGGTACTACACCGAAGCAGTCAATTAAACCTGGTTGCGATTAATATTTTAGAGGATAACGCTGGTTATGTCTCGGTTAGGTCTGGGATTTGCCCTCACCTGGCCCGTAGTTTCGCATTTTCGCATACTTGTTGGCCAGATCCTGGGCTTTTTCTGGTTTGTATCACGTAGTAATGTGGTACCACACTGAAACAGTCAATTAAACCTGGTTGCGATTAATATTTTAGAGGATAACGCCGGTTATGTCTTGGTTAGGTCTGGGATGTGCCCTCATCTGGCTCGTACTTTCGCATTTTCGCATACTTGTTGGCCAGATCCTGGGCTTTTTCTGGTTTGTATCACGTAGTAATGTGGTACCACACTGAAACAGTCAATTAAACCTGGTTGCGATTAATATTTTAGAGGATAACGCCGGTTATGTCTTGGTTAGGTCTGGGATGTGCCCTCATCTGGCTCGTACTTTCGCATTTTCGCATACTTGTTGGCCAGATCCTGGGCTTTTTCTGGTTTGTATCACGTAGTAATGTGGTACCACACTGAAACAGTCAATAGAAGCTAGTTCCGAATAGTATTTTAGAGGACAACGCTGGTTATGTCTCGGTTAGGTCTGGGATTGGCCCTCATCTGGCCCGTACTTTCGCATTTTTCGCATACTTGTTGGCCAGATCCTGGGTTTTTTCTGGTTTGGACCACGTAGTAATGAGGTACCTCACTGAAACGGTCAATAAAAGCTGGTTCCGATTAGTGTTTTAGAGGATAACGCTGGTTATGTCTGGGTTAGTTCTGGTATTCGCAATCATCTGGCTCATACTTTCGCTTTTTTCGCATACTTGTTTGCCAGATGCTGGGTTTTTTCTGGTTTGGATTCCGTAGTAATGATGTTCCACACCTGAACAGTCAATTAAACCTGGTTGCGATTAATACTTTAGAGGATAACGCCGGTTTTGTCTCGGTTAGGTCTGGGATTTGCCCTCATCTGGTTCGTACTTTCGCATTTCTCGCATACTTGTTGGCCAGATCCTGGCCTTTTTCTGGTTTGTATCACGTAGTAATGTGGTACTACACTGAAACAGTCAATAGAAGCTGGTTCCGAATAGTATTTTAGAGGATAACGCTGGCTATGTCTGGGTTAGTTCTGGTATTTGCAATCATCTTGCTCATACTTTCGCTTTTTTCGCATACTTGTTGGCCAGATGCTGGGTTTTTTCTGGTTTGGATCACGTAATAATTACGTTCCACACCGAAACAGTCAATTAAACCTAGTTTCGATTAATATTTTAGAGGATATTGCCGGTTATATCTCGGTTAGGTCTGGGATTTGCCCTCATCTGGCTCGTACCTTCGCATTTCTCGCATACTTGTTGGCCAGATCCTGGCCTTGTTCTGGCTTGGACCAAGTAGTAATGTGGGACCACACTGAAACAGTCAATTAAACCTGGTTGCGATTAATATTTTAGAGGATAACGCTGGTTATGTCTCGGTTAGGTCTGGGATTTGCCCTCATCTGGCCCGTACTTTCGCATTTTTCGCATACTTGAATGGCCAGATCCTGTGTTTTTCTATTGTTAGGATCACGTAGTAATGTGGTACTACACTGAAACAGTCAATTAAACCTGGTTTCTATTAATATTTTAGAGGATAACGCCGGTTTTGTCTCGGGAAGGTCTGGGATTTGCCCTCATCTGGCTCGTACTTTCGCATTTCTCGCATACTTGTTGGCCAGATCCTGGGTTTTTTCTGGTTTGGACCACGTAGTAATGAGGTACCTCACTGAAACGGTCAATAAAAGCTGGTTCCGATTAGTGTTTTAGAGGATAACGCTGGTTATGTCTGGGTTAGTTCTGGTATTCGCAATCATCTGGCTCATTCTTTCGCTTTTTTCGCATACTTGTTTGCCAGATGCTGGGTTTTTTCTGGTTAGGATCCCGTAGTAATGCGGTACTACACCGAAACAGTCAATTAAACCTGGTTGCGATTAATATTTTAGAGGATAACGCTGGTTATGTCTCGGTTAGGTCTGGGATTTGCCCTCACCTGGCCCGTAGTTTCGCATTTTTGCATTCTTGTTGGCCAGATCCTAGGCTTCTTGCTGATTTGGATCACGTAGTAATGTGGTACCACACTGAAACAGTCAATAGAAGCTAGTTCCGAATAGTATTTTAGAGGACAACGCTGGTTATGTCTCGGTTAGGTCTGGGATTGGCCCTCATCTGGCCCGTACTTTCGCATTTTTCGCATACTTGTTGGCCAGGTCCTAGGCTTTTTGCTGATTTGGATCGCGTAGTAATGTGGTACCACACTGAAACAGTCAATAGAATCTGGTTCCGAATAGTATTTTAGAGGATAACGCTGGCTATGTCTGGGTTAGTTCTGGTATTTGCAATCATCTGGCCCATACTTTCGCGTTTTTCGCATATTTATTGGCCAGATCCTGGGTTTTTTCTGGTTAGGATCCCGTAGTAATGAGGTTCCACACCGAAACAGTCAATTAAACCTGGTTGCGATTAATATTTTAGAGGATAACGCCGGTTATGTCTCGGTTAGGTCTGGGATTTGCCCTCATCTGGCCCGTACTTTCGCATTTTTGCACTCTTGTTGGCCAGATCCTAGGCTTTTTGCTGATTTGGATCACGTAGTTATGTGGTACCACACTGAAACAGTCAATAGAAGCTGGTTCCGAATAGTATTTTAGAGGATAACGCTGGCTATGTCTGGGTTAGTTCTGGTATTTGCAATCATCTGGCTCATACTTTCGCGTTTTTCGCATATTTGTTGGGAAGATCCTGGGTCTTTTCTGGTTTGGATCCCGTAGTAATGAGGTTCCACACCGAAACAGTCAATTAAACCTGGTTGCGATTAATATGTTAGAGGATAACGCCGGTTATATCTAGGTTAGATCCGGGATTTGCCCTCATCTGGCTCGTACTTTCGCATTTTTCGCATACTTGTTGGCCAGATCCTGGGCTTTTTCTGGTTTGTATCACGTAGTAATGTGGTACCACACTGAAACAGTCAATAGAAGCTAGTTCCGAATAGTATTTTAGAGGACAACGCTGGTTATGTCTCGGTTAGGTCTGGGATTGGCCCTCATCTGGCCCGTACTTTCGCATTTTTCGCATACTTGTTGGCCAGATCCTGGGCTTTTTCTGGTTTGGATCACGTAGTAATGTGGTACCACACTGAAACAGTCAATAGAAGCTAGTTCCGAATAGTATTTTAGAGGACAACGCTGGTTATGTCTCGGTTAGGTCTGGGATTGGCCCTCATCTGGCCCGTACTTTCGCATTTTTCGCATACTTGTTGGCCAGATCCTGGGTTTTTTCTGGTTTGGACCACGTAGTAATGAGGTACCTCACTGAAACGGTCAATAAAAGCTGGTTCCGATTAGTGTTTTAGAGGATAACGCTGGTTATGTCTGGGTTAGTTCTGGTATTCGCAATCATCTGGCTCATACTTTCGCTTTTTTCGCATACTTGTTTGCCAGATGCTGGGTTTTTTCTGGTTTGGATCCCGTAGTAATGAGGTTCCACACCTGAACAGTCAATTAAACCTGGTTGCGATTAATATTTTAGAGGATAACGCCGGTTTTGTCTCGGTTAGGTCTGGGATTTGCCCTCATCTGGTTCGTACTTTCGCATTTCTCGCATACTTGTTGGCAAGATCCTGGCCTTTTTCTGGTTTGTATCACGTAGTAATGCGGTACTACACCGAAACAGTCAATTAAACCTGGTTGCGATTAATATTTTAGAGGATAACGCTGGTTATGTCTCGGTTAGGTCTGGGATTTGCCCTCATCTGGCCCGTACTTTCGCATTTTTGCATTCTTGTTGGCCAGATCCTAGGCTTTTTGCTGATTTGGATCACGTAGTTATGTGGTACCACACTGAAACAGTCAATAGAAGCTGGTTCCGAATAGTATTTTAGAGGATAACGCTGGCTATGTCTGGGTTAGTTCTGGTATTTGCAATCATCTGGCTCATACTTTCGCGTTTTTCGCATATTTGTTGGGAAGATCCTGGGTCTTTTCTGGTTTGGATCCCGTAGTAATGAGGTTCCACACCGAAACAGTCAATTAAACCTGGTTGCGATTAATATGTTAGAGGATAACGCCGGTTATATCTAGGTTAGATCCGGGATTTGCCCTCATCTGGCTCGTACTTTCGCATTTTTCGCATACTTGTTGGCCAGATCCTGGGCTTTTTCTGGTTTGTATCACGTAGTAATGTGGTACCACACTGAAACAGTCAATAGAAGCTAGTTCCGAATAGTATTTTAGAGGACAACGCTGGTTATGTCTCGGTTAGGTCTGGGATTGGCCCTCATCTGGCCCGTACTTTCGCATTTTTCGCATACTTGTTGGCCAGATCCTGGGCTTTTTCTGGTTTGGATCACGTAGTAATGTGGTACCACACTGAAACAGTCAATAGAAGCTAGTTCCGAATAGTATTTTAGAGGACAACGCTGGTTATGTCTCGGTTAGGTCTGGGATTGGCCCTCATCTGGCCCGTACTTTCGCATTTTTCGCATACTTGTTGGCCAGATCCTGGGTTTTTTCTGGTTTGGACCACGTAGTAATGAGGTACCTCACTGAAACGGTCAATAAAAGCTGGTTCCGATTAGTGTTTTAGAGGATAACGCTGGTTATGTCTGGGTTAGTTCTGGTATTCGCAATCATCTGGCTCATACTTTCGCTTTTTTCGCATACTTGTTTGCCAGATGCTGGGTTTTTTCTGGTTTGGATCCCGTAGTAATGAGGTTCCACACCTGAACAGTCAATTAAACCTGGTTGCGATTAATATTTTAGAGGATAACGCCGGTTTTGTCTCGGTTAGGTCTGGGATTTGCCCTCATCTGGTTCGTACTTTCGCATTTCTCGCATACTTGTTGGCAAGATCCTGGCCTTTTTCTGGTTTGTATCACGTAGTAATGCGGTACTACACCGAAACAGTCAATTAAACCTGGTTGCGATTAATATTTTAGAGGATAACGCTGGTTATGTCTCGGTTAGGTCTGGGATTTGCCCTCACCTGGCCCGTAGTTTCGCATTTTTGCATTCTTGTTGGCCAGATCCTAGGCTTTTTGCTGATTTGGATCGCGTAGTAATGTGGTACCACACTGAAACAGTCAATAGAATCTGGTTCCGAATAGTATTTTAGAGGATAACGCTGGCTATGTCTGGGTTAGTTCTGGTATTTGCAATCATCTGGCTCATACTTTCGCGTTTTTCGCATATTTATTGGCCAGATCCTGGGTTTTTTCTGGTTAGGATCCCGTAGTAATGAGGTTCCACACCGAAACAGTCAATTAAACCTGGTTGCGATTAATATTTTAGAGGATAACGCCGGTTATGTCTCGGTTAGGTCTGGGATTTGCCCTCATCTGGCCCGTACTTTCGCATTTTTGCATTCTTGTTGGCCAGATCCTAGGCTTTTTGCTGATTTGGATCACGTAGTTATGTGGTACCACACTGAAACAGTCAATAGAAGCTAGTTCCGAATAGTATTTTAGAGGACAACGCTGGTTATGTCTCGGTTAGGACTGGGATTGGCCCTCATCTGGCCCGTACTTTCGCATTTTTCGCATACTTGTTGGCCAGATCCTGGGCTTTTTCTGGTTTGGATCACGTAGTAATGTGGTACCACACTGAAACAGTCAATAGAAGCTAGTTCCGAATAGTATTTTAGAGGACAGCGCTGGTTATGTCTCGGTTAGGTCTGGGATTGTCCATCATCTGGCCCGTACTTTCGCATTTTTCGCATACTTGTTGGCCAGATCCTAGGCTTTTTCTGGTTTGGACCACGTAGTAATGAGGTACCTCACTGAAACGGTCAATAAAAGCTGGTTCCGATTAGTGTTTTAGAGGATAACGCTGGTTATGTCTGGGTTAGTTCTGATATTCGCAATCATCTGGCTCATTCTTTCGCTTTTTTCGCATACTTGTTTGCCAGATGCTGGGTTTTTTCTGGTTAGGATCCCGTAGTAATGCGGTACTACACCGAAACAGTCAATTAAACCTGGTTGCGATTAATATTTTAGAGGATAACGCTGGTTATGTCTCGGTTAGGTCTGGGATTTGCCCTCACCTGGCCCGTAGTTTCGCATTTTTGCATTCTTGTTGGCACGATCCTAGGCTTTTTGCTGATTTGGATCACGTAGTTATGTGGTACCACACTGAAACAGTCAATAGAAGCTGGTTCCGGATAGTATTTTAGAGGATAAGGCTAGCTATGTCTGGGTTAGTTCTGGTATTTGCAATCATCTGGCCCATACTTTCGCGTTTTTCGCATATTTATTGGCCAGATCCTGGGTTTTTTCTGGTTAGGATCCCGTAGTAATGAGGTTCCACACCGAAGCAGTCAATTAATCCTGGTTGCGATTAATATTTTAGAGGATAACTCCGGTTATATCTCGGTTAGGTCTGGGATTTGCCCTCATCTGGCCCGTACTTTCGCATTTTTGCATTCTTGTTGGCCATATCCTGGCCTTATTCTGGTTTGTATCACGTAGTAATGTGGTACCACACTGAAACAGTCAATAGAAGCTGGTTCCGAATAGTATTTTAGAGGATAACGCTGGCTATGTCTGGGTTAGTTCTGGTATTTGCAATCATCTGGCTCATACTTTCGCGTTTTTCGCATATTTGTTGGGAAGATCCTGGGTTTTTTCTGGTTTGGATCCCGTAGCAATGAGGTTCCACACCGAAACAGTCAATTAAACCTGGTTGCGATTAATATTTTAGAGGATAACGCCGGTTATGTCTTGGTTAGGTCTGGGATTTGCCCTCATCTGGCTCGTACTTTCGCATTTTTCGCATACTTGTTGGCCAGATCCTGGGCTTTTTCTGGTTTGTATCACGTAGTAATGTGGTACCACACTGAAACAGTCAATAGGATCTAGTTCCGAATAGTATTTTAGAGGACAACGCTGGTTATGTCTCGGTTAGGTCTGGGATTGGCCCTCATCTGGCCCGTACTTTCGCATTTTTCGCATACTTGTTGGCCAGATCCTGGGCTCTTTCTGGTTTGGATCACGTAGTAATGTGGTACCACACTGAAACAGTCAATAGAAGCTAGTTCCGTATAGTATTTTAGAGGACAACGCTGGTTATGTCTCGGTTAGGTCTGGGATTGGCCCTCATCTGGCCCGTACTTTCGCATTTTTCGCATACTTGTTGGCCAGATCCTGGGTTTTTTCTGGTTTGGACCACGTAGTAATGAGGTACCTCACTGAAACGGTCAATAAAAGCTGGTTCCGATTAGTGTTTTAGAGGATAACGCTGGTTATGTCTGGGTTAGTTCTGGTATTCGCAATCATCTGGCTCATACTTTCGCTTTTTTCGCATACTTGTTTGCCAGATGCTGGGTTTTTTCTGGTTTGGATCCCGTAGTAATGAGGTTCCACACCTGAACAGTCAATTAAACCTGGTTGCGATTAATATTTTAGAGGATAACGCCGGCTTTGTCTCGGTTAGGTCTGGGATTTGCCCTCATCTGGTTCGTACTTTCGCATTTCTCGCATACTTGTTGGCCAGATTCTGGCCTTTTTCTGGTTTGTATCACGTAGTAATGTGGTACTACACTGAGACAGTCAATAGAAGCTGGTTCCGATTAGTGTTTTAGAGGATAACGCTGGTTATGTCTGGGTTAGTTCTGGTATTTGCAATCATCTGGCTCGTACTTTCGCATTTCTCGCATACTTGTTGGCCAGATGCTGGGTTTTTTCTGGTTTGGATCACGTAATAATGACGTTCCACACCGAAACAGTCAATTAAACCTAGTTTCGATTAATATTTTAGAGGATATTGCCGGTTATATCTCGGTTAGGTCTGGGACTTGCCCTCATCTGGCTCGTACCGTCGCATTTCTCGCATACTTGTTGGCCAGATCCTCGCCTTTTTCTGGTTTGTATCACGTACTAATGTGGTACTACACTGAAACAGTCAATAGAAGCTGGTTCCGATTAGTGTTTTAGAGGATAACGCTGGTTATGTCTCGGTTAGTTCTGGGATTTGCCCTCATCTGGCTCGTACTTTCGCATTTTTCGCATACTTGAATGGCCAGATCCTGTGTTTTTCTATTGTTAGGATCACGTAGTAATGTGGTACTACACTGAAACAGTCAATTAAACCTGGTTGCGATTAAAATTTTAGAGGATAACGCAGGTTATGTCTCGGTTAGTTCTGGTATTTGCAATCATCTGGCTCGTACCTTCGCATTTTTCGCGGACTTGTTGGCCAGATTCTGGGCTTTTTCTGGTTTGGATCACGTAGTAATGTGGTACCACACTAAAACAGTCAATAAAAGCTGGACCCGAATAGTATTTTAGAGGACAACGCTGGCTATTCCCGCGTTAGTTCTGGTATTTGCAATCATCTGGCTCATACTTTCGCGTTTTTCGCATATTTGTTGGCCAGATCCTGGGTTTTTTTCTGTTTAGGATCCCGTAGTAACGAGGTTCCACACCGAAACAGTCAATTGAACCCGGTTGCGATTAATATTTTAGAGGATAACGCCGGTTATGTCTCGGTTAGGTCTGGGATTTGCCCTCATCTGGCTCGTACTTTCGCAATTTTCGCATACTTATTGGCAAGATTCTGGCCTTTTTCTGGTTTGTATCACGTAGTAATGCGGTACTACACCGAAACAGTCAATTAAACCTGGTTGCGATTAATATTTTAGAGGATAACGCTGGTTATGTCTCGGTTAGGTCTGGGATTTGCCCTCACCTGGCCCGTAGTTTCGCATTTTTGCATTCTTGTTGGCCAGATCCTAGGCTTTTTGCTGATTTGGATCGCGTAGTAATGTGGTACCACACTAAAACAGTCAATAGAAGCTGGTTCCGAATAGTATTTTAGAGGATAACGCTGGCTATGTCTGGGTTAGTTCTGGTATTTGGAATCATCTGGCCCATACTCTCGCGTTTTTCGCATATTTATTGGCCAGATGCTGGGTTTTTTCTGGTTAGGATCCCGTAGTAATACGGTACTACACCGAAACAGTCAATTAAACCTGGTTGCGATTAATATTTTAGAGGATAACGCTGGTTATGTCTCGTTTAGGTCTGGGATTTGCCCTCACCTGGCCCGTAGTTTCGCATTTTTGCATTCTTGTTGGCCAGATCCTAGGCTTTTGCTGATTTGGATCACGTAGTAATGTGGTACCACACTGAAACAGTCAATAGGAGCTGGTTCCGAATAGTATTTTAGAGGATAACGCTGGCTATGTCTGGGTTAGTTCTGGTATTTGCAATCATCTGGCCCATACTTTCGCGTTTTTCGCATATTTATTGGCCAGATCCTGGGTTTTTTCTGGTTAGGATCCCGTAGTAATGAGGTTCCACACCGAAACAGTCAATTAAACCTGGTTGCGATTAATATTTTAGAGGATAACGCCGGTTATGTCTCGGTTAGGTCTGGGATTTGCCCTCATCTGGCCCGTACTTTCGCATTTTTGCATTCTTGTTGGCCAGATCCTAGGCTTTTTGCTGATTTGGATCACGTAGTTATGTGGTACCACACTGAAACAGTCAATAGAAGCTGGTTCCGAATAGTATTTTAGAGGATAACGCTGGCTATGTCTGGGTTAGTTCTGGTATTTGCAATCATCTGGCCCATACTTTCGCGTTTTTCGCATATTTGTTGGCCAGATGCTGGGTTTTTTCTGGTTTGGATCCCGTAATAATGACGTTCCACACCGAAACAGCCAATTAAACCTGGTTTCGATTAATATGTTAGAGGATAACGCCGGTTATATCTAGGTTAGATCCGGGATTTGCCCTCATCTGGCTCGTACTTTCGCATTTTTCGCATACTTGTTGGCCAGATCCTGGGCTTTTTCTGGTTTGTATCACGTAGTAATGTGGTACCACACTGAAACAGTCAATAGAAGCTAGTTCCGAATAGTATTTTAGAGGACAACGCTGGTTATGTCTCGGTTAGGTCTGGGATTGGCCCTCATCTGGCCCGTACTTTCGCATTTTTCGCATACTTGTTGGCCAGATCCTGGGCTTTTTCTGGTTTGGATCACGTAGTAATGTGGTACCACACTGAAACAGTCAATAGAAGCTAGTTCCGAATAGTATTTTAGAGGACAACGCTGGTTATGTCTCGGTTAGGTCTGGGATTGGCCCTCATCTGGCCCGTACTTTCGCATTTTTCGCATACTTGTTGGCCAGATCCTGGGTTTTTTCTGGTTTGGACCACGTAGTAATGAGGTACCTCACTGAAACGGTCAATAAAAGCTGGTTCCGATTAGTGTTTTAGAGGATAACGCTGGTTATGTCTGGGTTAGTTCTGGTATTCGCAATCATCTGGCTCATACTTTCGCTTTTTTCGCATACTTGTTTGCCAGATGCTGGGTTTTTTCTGGTTTGGATCCCGTAGTAATGAGGTTCCACACCTGAACAGTCAATTAAACCTGGTTGCGATTAATATTTTAGAGGATAACGCCGGTTTTGTCTCGGTTAGGTCTGGGATTTGCCCTCATCTGGTTCGTACTTTCGCATTTCTCGCATACTTGTTGGCAAGATCCTGGCCTTTTTCTGGTTTGTATCACGTAGTAATGCGGTACTACACCGAAACAGTCAATTAAACCTGGTTGCGATTAATATTTTAGAGGATAACGCTGGTTATGTCTCGGTTAGGTCTGGGATTTGCCCTCACCTGGCCCGTAGTTTCGCATTTTTGCATTCTTGTTGGCCAGATCCTAGGCTTTTTGCTGATTTGGATCGCGTAGTAATGTGGTACCACACTGAAACAGTCAATAGAATCTGGTTCCGAATAGTATTTTAGAGGATAACGCTGGCTATGTCTGGGTTAGTTCTGGTATTTGCAATCATCTGGCTCATACTTTCGCGTTTTTCGCATATTTATTGGCCAGATCCTGGGTTTTTTCTGGTTAGGATCCCGTAGTAATGAGGTTCCACACCGAAACAGTCAATTAAACCTGGTTGCGATTAATATTTTAGAGGATAACGCCGGTTATGTCTCGGTTAGGTCTGGGATTTGCCCTCATCTGGCCCGTACTTTCGCATTTTTGCATTCTTGTTGGCCAGATCCTAGGCTTTTTGCTGATTTGGATCACGTAGTTATGTGGTACCACACTGAAACAGTCAATAGAAGCTAGTTCCGAATAGTATTTTAGAGGACAACGCTGGTTATGTCTCGGTTAGGACTGGGATTGGCCCTCATCTGGCCCGTACTTTCGCATTTTTCGCATACTTGTTGGCCAGATCCTGGGCTTTTTCTGGTTTGGATCACGTAGTAATGTGGTACCACACTGAAACAGTCAATAGAAGCTAGTTCCGAATAGTATTTTAGAGGACAGCGCTGGTTATGTCTCGGTTAGGTCTGGGATTGTCCATCATCTGGCCCGTACTTTCGCATTTTTCGCATACTTGTTGGCCAGATCCTAGGCTTTTTCTGGTTTGGACCACGTAGTAATGAGGTACCTCACTGAAACGGTCAATAAAAGCTGGTTCCGATTAGTGTTTTAGAGGATAACGCTGGTTATGTCTGGGTTAGTTCTGATATTCGCAATCATCTGGCTCATTCTTTCGCTTTTTTCGCATACTTGTTTGCCAGATGCTGGGTTTTTTCTGGTTAGGATCCCGTAGTAATGCGGTACTACACCGAAACAGTCAATTAAACCTGGTTGCGATTAATATTTTAGAGGATAACGCTGGTTATGTCTCGGTTAGGTCTGGGATTTGCCCTCACCTGGCCTGTAGTTTCGCATTTTTGCATTCTTGTTGGCACGATCCTAGGCTTTTTGCTGATTTGGATCACGTAGTTATGTGGTACCACACTGAAACAGTCAATAGAAGCTGGTTCCGGATAGTATTTTAGAGGATAAGGCTAGCTATGTCTGGGTTAGTTCTGGTATTTGCAATCATCTGGCCCATACTTTCGCGTTTTTCGCATATTTATTGGCCAGATCCTGGGTTTTTTCTGGTTAGGATCCCGTAGTAATGAGGTTCCACACCGAAGCAGTCAATTAATCCTGGTTGCGATTAATATTTTAGAGGATAACTCCGGTTATATCTCGGTTAGGTCTGGGATTTGCCCTCATCTGGCCCGTACTTTCGCATTTTTGCATTCTTGTTGGCCATATCCTGGCCTTATTCTGGTTTGTATCACGTAGTAATGTGGTACCACACTGAAACAGTCAATAGAAGCTGGTTCCGAATAGTATTTTAGAGGATAACGCTGGCTATGTCTGGGTTAGTTCTGGTATTTGCAATCATCTGGCTCATACTTTCGCGTTTTTCGCATATTTGTTGGGAAGATCCTGGGTTTTTTCTGGTTTGGATCCCGTAGCAATGAGGTTCCACACCGAAACAGTCAATTAAACCTGGTTGCGATTAATATTTTAGAGGATAACGCCGGTTATGTCTTGGTTAGGTCTGGGATTTGCCCTCATCTGGCTCGTACTTTCGCATTTTTCGCATACTTGTTGGCCAGATCCTGGGCTTTTTCTGGTTTGTATCACGTAGTAATGTGGTACCACACTGAAACAGTCAATAGGATCTAGTTCCGAATAGTATTTTAGAGGACAACGCTGGTTATGTCTCGGTTAGGTCTGGGATTGGCCCTCATCTGGCCCGTACTTTCGCATTTTTCGCATACTTGTTGGCCAGATCCTGGGCTCTTTCTGGTTTGGATCACGTAGTAATGTGGTACCACACTGAAACAGTCAATAGAAGCTAGTTCCGTATAGTATTTTAGAGGACAACGCTGGTTATGTCTCGGTTAGGTCTGGGATTGGCCCTCATCTGGCCCGTACTTTCGCATTTTTCGCATACTTGTTGGCCAGATCCTGGGTTTTTTCTGGTTTGGACCACGTAGTAATGAGGTACCTCACTGAAACGGTCAATAAAAGCTGGTTCCGATTAGTGTTTTAGAGGATAACGCTGGTTATGTCTGGGTTAGTTCTGGTATTCGCAATCATCTGGCTCATACTTTCGCTTTTTTCGCATACTTGTTTGCCAGATGCTGGGTTTTTTCTGGTTTGGATCCCGTAGTAATGAGGTTCCACACCTGAACAGTCAATTAAACCTGGTTGCGATTAATATTTTAGAGGATAACGCCGGCTTTGTCTCGGTTAGGTCTGGGATTTGCCCTCATCTGGTTCGTACTTTCGCATTTCTCGCATACTTGTTGGCCAGATTCTGGCCTTTTTCTGGTTTGTATCACGTAGTAATGTGGTACTACACTGAGACAGTCAATAGAAGCTGGTTCCGATTAGTGTTTTAGAGGATAACGCTGGTTATGTCTGGGTTAGTTCTGGTATTTGCAATCATCTGGCTCGTACTTTCGCATTTCTCGCATACTTGTTGGCCAGATGCTGGGTTTTTTCTGGTTTGGATCACGTAATAATGACGTTCCACACCGAAACAGTCAATTAAACCTAGTTTCGATTAATATTTTAGAGGATATTGCCGGTTATATCTCGGTTAGGTCTGGGACTTGCCCTCATCTGGCTCGTACCGTCGCATTTCTCGCATACTTGTTGGCCAGATCCTCGCCTTTTTCTGGTTTGTATCACGTACTAATGTGGTACTACACTGAAACAGTCAATAGAAGCTGGTTCCGATTAGTGTTTTAGAGGATAACGCTGGTTATGTCTCGGTTAGTTCTGGGATTTGCCCTCATCTGGCTCGTACTTTCGCATTTTTCGCATACTTGAATGGCCAGATCCTGTGTTTTTCTATTGTTAGGATCACGTAGTAATGTGGTACTACACTGAAACAGTCAATTAAACCTGGTTGCGATTAAAATTTTAGAGGATAACGCAGGTTATGTCTCGGTTAGTTCTGGTATTTGCAATCATCTGGCTCGTACCTTCGCATTTTTCGCGGACTTGTTGGCCAGATTCTGGGCTTTTTCTGGTTTGGATCACGTAGTAATGTGGTACCACACTAAAACAGTCAATAAAAGCTGGACCCGAATAGTATTTTAGAGGACAACGCTGGCTATTCCCGCGTTAGTTCTGGTATTTGCAATCATCTGGCTCATACTTTCGCGTTTTTCGCATATTTGTTGGCCAGATCCTGGGTTTTTTTCTGTTTAGGATCCCGTAGTAACGAGGTTCCACACCGAAACAGTCAATTGAACCCGGTTGCGATTAATATTTTAGAGGATAACGCCGGTTATGTCTCGGTTAGGTCTGGGATTTGCCCTCATCTGGCTCGTACTTTCGCAATTTTCGCATACTTATTGGCAAGATTCTGGCCTTTTTCTGGTTTGTATCACGTAGTAATGCGGTACTACACCGAAACAGTCAATTAAACCTGGTTGCGATTAATATTTTAGAGGATAACGCTGGTTATGTCTCGGTTAGGTCTGGGATTTGCCCTCACCTGGCCCGTAGTTTCGCATTTTTGCATTCTTGTTGGCCAGATCCTAGGCTTTTTGCTGATTTGGATCGCGTAGTAATGTGGTACCACACTAAAACAGTCAATAGAAGCTGGTTCCGAATAGTATTTTAGAGGATAACGCTGGCTATGTCTGGGTTAGTTCTGGTATTTGGAATCATCTGGCCCATACTCTCGCGTTTTTCGCATATTTATTGGCCAGATGCTGGGTTTTTTCTGGTTAGGATCCCGTAGTAATACGGTACTACACCGAAACAGTCAATTAAACCTGGTTGCGATTAATATTTTAGAGGATAACGCTGGTTATGTCTCGTTTAGGTCTGGGATTTGCCCTCACCTGGCCCGTAGTTTCGCATTTTTGCATTCTTGTTGGCCAGATCCTAGGCTTTTGCTGATTTGGATCACGTAGTAATGTGGTACCACACTGAAACAGTCAATAGGAGCTGGTTCCGAATAGTATTTTAGAGGATAACGCTGGCTATGTCTGGGTTAGTTCTGGTATTTGCAATCATCTGGCCCATACTTTCGCGTTTTTCGCATATTTATTGGCCAGATCCTGGGTTTTTTCTGGTTAGGATCCCGTAGTAATGAGGTTCCACACCGAAACAGTCAATTAAACCTGGTTGCGATTAATATTTTAGAGGATAACGCCGGTTATGTCTCGGTTAGGTCTGGGATTTGCCCTCATCTGGCCCGTACTTTCGCATTTTTGCATTCTTGTTGGCCAGATCCTAGGCTTTTTGCTGATTTGGATCACGTAGTTATGTGGTACCACACTGAAACAGTCAATAGAAGCTGGTTCCGAATAGTATTTTAGAGGATAACGCTGGCTATGTCTGGGTTAGTTCTGGTATTTGCAATCATCTGGCCCATACTTTCGCGTTTTTCGCATATTTGTTGGCCAGATGCTGGGTTTTTTCTGGTTTGGATCCCGTAATAATGACGTTCCACACCGAAACAGCCAATTAAACCTGGTTTCGATTAATATGTTAGAGGATAACGCCGGTTATATCTAGGTTAGATCCGGGATTTGCCCTCATCTGGCTCGTACTTTCGCATTTTTCGCATACTTGTTGGCCAGATCCTGGGCTTTTTCTGGTTTGTATCACGTAGTAATGTGGTACCACACTGAAACAGTCAATAGAAGCTAGTTCCGAATAGTATTTTAGAGGACAACGCTGGTTATGTCTCGGTTAGGTCTGGGATTGGCCCTCATCTGGCCCGTACTTTCGCATTTTTCGCATACTTGTTGGCCAGATCCTGGGCTTTTTCTGGTTTGGATCACGTAGTAATGTGGTACCACACTGAAACAGTCAATAGAAGCTAGTTCCGAATAGTATTTTAGAGGACAACGCTGGTTATGTCTCGGTTAGGTCTGGGATTGGCCCTCATCTGGCCCGTACTTTCGCATTTTTCGCATACTTGTTGGCCAGATCCTGGGTTTTTTCTGGTTTGGACCACGTAGTAATGAGGTACCTCACTGAAACGGTCAATAAAAGCTGGTTCCGATTAGTGTTTTAGAGGATAACGCTGGTTATGTCTGGGTTAGTTCTGGTATTCGCAATCATCTGGCTCATACTTTCGCTTTTTTCGCATACTTGTTTGCCAGATGCTGGGTTTTTTCTGGTTTGGATCCCGTAGTAATGAGGTTCCACACCTGAACAGTCAATTAAACCTGGTTGCGATTAATATTTTAGAGGATAACGCCGGTTTTGTCTCGGTTAGGTCTGGGATTTGCCCTCATCTGGTTCGTACTTTCGCATTTCTCGCATACTTGTTGGCAAGATCCTGGCCTTTTTCTGGTTTGTATCACGTAGTAATGCGGTACTACACCGAAACAGTCAATTAAACCTGGTTGCGATTAATATTTTAGAGGATAACGCTGGTTATGTCTCGGTTAGGTCTGGGATTTGCCCTCACCTGGCCCGTAGTTTCGCATTTTTGCATTCTTGTTGGCCAGATCCTAGGCTTTTTGCTGATTTGGATCGCGTAGTAATGTGGTACCACACTGAAACAGTCAATAGAATCTGGTTCCGAATAGTATTTTAGAGGATAACGCTGGCTATGTCTGGGTTAGTTCTGGTATTTGCAATCATCTGGCTCATACTTTCGCGTTTTTCGCATATTTATTGGCCAGATCCTGGGTTTTTTCTGGTTAGGATCCCGTAGTAATGAGGTTCCACACCGAAACAGTCAATTAAACCTGGTTGCGATTAATATTTTAGAGGATAACGCCGGTTATGTCTCGGTTAGGTCTGGGATTTGCCCTCATCTGGCCCGTACTTTCGCATTTTTGCATTCTTGTTGGCCAGATCCTAGGCTTTTTGCTGATTTGGATCACGTAGTTATGTGGTACCACACTGAAACAGTCAATAGAAGCTAGTTCCGAATAGTATTTTAGAGGACAACGCTGGTTATGTCTCGGTTAGGACTGGGATTGGCCCTCATCTGGCCCGTACTTTCGCATTTTTCGCATACTTGTTGGCCAGATCCTGGGCTTTTTCTGGTTTGGATCACGTAGTAATGTGGTACCACACTGAAACAGTCAATAGAAGCTAGTTCCGAATAGTATTTTAGAGGACAGCGCTGGTTATGTCTCGGTTAGGTCTGGGATTGTCCATCATCTGGCCCGTACTTTCGCATTTTTCGCATACTTGTTGGCCAGATCCTAGGCTTTTTCTGGTTTGGACCACGTAGTAATGAGGTACCTCACTGAAACGGTCAATAAAAGCTGGTTCCGATTAGTGTTTTAGAGGATAACGCTGGTTATGTCTGGGTTAGTTCTGATATTCGCAATCATCTGGCTCATTCTTTCGCTTTTTTCGCATACTTGTTTGCCAGATGCTGGGTTTTTTCTGGTTAGGATCCCGTAGTAATGCGGTACTACACCGAAACAGTCAATTAAACCTGGTTGCGATTAATATTTTAGAGGATAACGCTGGTTATGTCTCGGTTAGGTCTGGGATTTGCCCTCACCTGGCCCGTAGTTTCGCATTTTTGCATTCTTGTTGGCACGATCCTAGGCTTTTTGCTGATTTGGATCACGTAGTTATGTGGTACCACACTGAAACAGTCAATAGAAGCTGGTTCCGGATAGTATTTTAGAGGATAAGGCTAGCTATGTCTGGGTTAGTTCTGGTATTTGCAATCATCTGGCCCATACTTTCGCGTTTTTCGCATATTTATTGGCCAGATCCTGGGTTTTTTCTGGTTAGGATCCCGTAGTAATGAGGTTCCACACCGAAGCAGTCAATTAATCCTGGTTGCGATTAATATTTTAGAGGATAACTCCGGTTATATCTCGGTTAGGTCTGGGATTTGCCCTCATCTGGCCCGTACTTTCGCATTTTTGCATTCTTGTTGGCCATATCCTGGCCTTATTCTGGTTTGTATCACGTAGTAATGTGGTACCACACTGAAACAGTCAATAGAAGCTGGTTCCGAATAGTATTTTAGAGGATAACGCTGGCTATGTCTGGGTTAGTTCTGGTATTTGCAATCATCTGGCTCATACTTTCGCGTTTTTCGCATATTTGTTGGGAAGATCCTGGGTTTTTTCTGGTTTGGATCCCGTAGCAATGAGGTTCCACACCGAAACAGTCAATTAAACCTGGTTGCGATTAATATTTTAGAGGATAACGCCGGTTATGTCTTGGTTAGGTCTGGGATTTGCCCTCATCTGGCTCGTACTTTCGCATTTTTCGCATACTTGTTGGCCAGATCCTGGGCTTTTTCTGGTTTGTATCACGTAGTAATGTGGTACCACACTGAAACAGTCAATAGGATCTAGTTCCGAATAGTATTTTAGAGGACAACGCTGGTTATGTCTCGGTTAGGTCTGGGATTGGCCCTCATCTGGCCCGTACTTTCGCATTTTTCGCATACTTGTTGGCCAGATCCTGGGCTCTTTCTGGTTTGGATCACGTAGTAATGTGGTACCACACTGAAACAGTCAATAGAAGCTAGTTCCGTATAGTATTTTAGAGGACAACGCTGGTTATGTCTCGGTTAGGTCTGGGATTGGCCCTCATCTGGCCCGTACTTTCGCATTTTTCGCATACTTGTTGGCCAGATCCTGGGTTTTTTCTGGTTTGGACCACGTAGTAATGAGGTACCTCACTGAAACGGTCAATAAAAGCTGGTTCCGATTAGTGTTTTAGAGGATAACGCTGGTTATGTCTGGGTTAGTTCTGGTATTCGCAATCATCTGGCTCATACTTTCGCTTTTTTCGCATACTTGTTTGCCAGATGCTGGGTTTTTTCTGGTTTGGATCCCGTAGTAATGAGGTTCCACACCTGAACAGTCAATTAAACCTGGTTGCGATTAATATTTTAGAGGATAACGCCGGCTTTGTCTCGGTTAGGTCTGGGATTTGCCCTCATCTGGTTCGTACTTTCGCATTTCTCGCATACTTGTTGGCCAGATTCTGGCCTTTTTCTGGTTTGTATCACGTAGTAATGTGGTACTACACTGAGACAGTCAATAGAAGCTGGTTCCGATTAGTGTTTTAGAGGATAACGCTGGTTATGTCTGGGTTAGTTCTGGTATTTGCAATCATCTGGCTCGTACTTTCGCATTTCTCGCATACTTGTTGGCCAGATGCTGGGTTTTTTCTGGTTTGGATCACGTAATAATGACGTTCCACACCGAAACAGTCAATTAAACCTAGTTTCGATTAATATTTTAGAGGATATTGCCGGTTATATCTCGGTTAGGTCTGGGACTTGCCCTCATCTGGCTCGTACCGTCGCATTTCTCGCATACTTGTTGGCCAGATCCTCGCCTTTTTCTGGTTTGTATCACGTACTAATGTGGTACTACACTGAAACAGTCAATAGAAGCTGGTTCCGATTAGTGTTTTAGAGGATAACGCTGGTTATGTCTCGGTTAGTTCTGGGATTTGCCCTCATCTGGCTCGTACTTTCGCATTTTTCGCATACTTGAATGGCCAGATCCTGTGTTTTTCTATTGTTAGGATCACGTAGTAATGTGGTACTACACTGAAACAGTCAATTAAACCTGGTTGCGATTAAAATTTTAGAGGATAACGCAGGTTATGTCTCGGTTAGTTCTGGTATTTGCAATCATCTGGCTCGTACCTTCGCATTTTTCGCGGACTTGTTGGCCAGATTCTGGGCTTTTTCTGGTTTGGATCACGTAGTAATGTGGTACCACACTAAAACAGTCAATAAAAGCTGGACCCGAATAGTATTTTAGAGGACAACGCTGGCTATTCCCGCGTTAGTTCTGGTATTTGCAATCATCTGGCTCATACTTTCGCGTTTTTCGCATATTTGTTGGCCAGATCCTGGGTTTTTTTCTGGTTAGGATCCCGTAGTAACGAGGTTCCACACCGAAACAGTCAATTGAACCCGGTTGCGATTAATATTTTAGAGGATAACGCCGGTTATGTCTCGGTTAGGTCTGGGATTTGCCCTCATCTGGCTCGTACTTTCGCAATTTTCGCATACTTATTGGCAAGATTCTGGCCTTTTTCTGGTTTGTATCACGTAGTAATGCGGTACTACACCGAAACAGTCAATTAAACCTGGTTGCGATTAATATTTTAGAGGATAACGCTGGTTATGTCTCGGTTAGGTCTGGGATTTGCCCTCACCTGGCCCGTAGTTTCGCATTTTTGCATTCTTGTTGGCCAGATCCTAGGCTTTTTGCTGATTTGGATCGCGTAGTAATGTGGTACCACACTAAAACAGTCAATAGAAGCTGGTTCCGAATAGTATTTTAGAGGATAACGCTGGCTATGTCTGGGTTAGTTCTGGTATTTGGAATCATCTGGCCCATACTCTCGCGTTTTTCGCATATTTATTGGCCAGATGCTGGGTTTTTTCTGGTTAGGATCCCGTAGTAATACGGTACTACACCGAAACAGTCAATTAAACCTGGTTGCGATTAATATTTTAGAGGATAACGCTGGTTATGTCTCGTTTAGGTCTGGGATTTGCCCTCACCTGGCCCGTAGTTTCGCATTTTTGCATTCTTGTTGGCCAGATCCTAGGCTTTTGCTGATTTGGATCACGTAGTAATGTGGTACCACACTGAAACAGTCAATAGGAGCTGGTTCCGAATAGTATTTTAGAGGATAACGCTGGCTATGTCTGGGTTAGTTCTGGTATTTGCAATCATCTGGCCCATACTTTCGCGTTTTTCGCATATTTATTGGCCAGATCCTGGGTTTTTTCTGGTTAGGATCCCGTAGTAATGAGGTTCCACACCGAAACAGTCAATTAAACCTGGTTGCGATTAATATTTTAGAGGATAACGCCGGTTATGTCTCGGTTAGGTCTGGGATTTGCCCTCATCTGGCCCGTACTTTCGCATTTTTGCATTCTTGTTGGCCAGATCCTAGGCTTTTTGCTGATTTGGATCACGTAGTTATGTGGTACCACACTGAAACAGTCAATAGAAGCTGGTTCCGAATAGTATTTTAGAGGATAACGCTGGCTATGTCTGGGTTAGTTCTGGTATTTGCAATCATCTGGCCCATACTTTCGCGTTTTTCGCATATTTGATGGCCAGATGCTGGGTTTTTTCTGGTTTGGATCCCGTAATAATGACGTTCCACACCGAAACAGCCAATTAAACCTGGTTTCGATTAATATGTTAGAGGATAACGCCGGTTATATCTCGGTTAGATCCGGGATTTGCCCTCATCTGGCTCGTACCTGCGCATTTTTCGCATACTTGTTGGCCATATCCTGGCCTTATTCTGGTTTGTATCACGTAGTAATGTGGTACCACACTGAAACAGTCAATAGAAGCTGGTTCCGAATAGTATTTTAGAGGATAACGCTGGCTATGTCTGGCTTAGTTCTGGTATTTGCAATCAACTGGCTCATACTTTCGCGTTTTTCGCATATTTGTTGGCAAGATCCTGGGTTTTTTCTGGTTTGGATCCCGTAGTAATGAGGTTCGACACCGAAACAGTCAATTAAACCTGGTTGCGATTAATATTTTAGAGGATAACGCCGGTTATGTCTTGGTTAGGTCTGGGATTTGCCCTCATCTGGTTCGTACTTTCGCATTTTTCACATACTTGTTGGCCAGATCCTGGGCTTTTTCTGGTTTGTATCACGTAGTAATGTGGTACCACACTGAAACAGTCAATAGAAGCTAGTTCCGAATAGTATTTTAGAGGACAACGCTGGTTATGTCTCGGTTAGGTCTGGGATTGGCCCTCATCTGGCCCGTACTTTCGCATTTTTCGCATACTTGTTGGCCAGATCCTGGGCTTTTTCTGGTTTGGATCACGTAGTAATGTGGTACCACACTGAAACAGTCAATGGAAGCTAGTTCCGAATAGTATTTTAGAGGACAACGCTGGTTATGTCACGGTTAGGTCTGGGATTGGCCCTCATCTGGCCTGTACTTTCGCATTTTTCGCATACTTGTTGGCCAGATCCTGGGTTTTTTCTGGTTTGGACCACGTAGTAATGAGGTACCACACTGAAACAGTCAATGGAAGCTAGTTCCGAATAGTATTTTAGAGGACAACGCTGGTTATGTCTCGGTTAGGTCTGGGATTGGCCCTCATCTGGCCCGTACTTTCGCATTTTTCGCATACTTGTTGGCCAGATCCTGGGTTTTTTCTGGTTTGGACCACGTAGTAATGAGGTACCTCACTGAAACGGTCAATAAAAGCTGGTTCCGAATAGTATTTTAGAGGATAACGCTGGCTATGTCTGGGTTAGTTCTGGTATTTGCAATCATCTGGCCCATACTTTCGCGTTTTTCGAATATTTATTGGCCAGATCCTGGGTTTTTTCTGGTTAGGATCCCGTAGTAATGAGGCTCCACACCGAAACAGTCAATTAAACCTGGTTGCGATTAATATTTTAGAGGATAACGCCGGTTATGTCTCGGTTAGGTCTGGGATTTGCCCTCATCTGGCCCGTACTTTCGCATTTTTGCATTCTTGTTGGCCAGATCCTAGGCTTTTTGCTGATTTGGATCACGTAGTTATGTGGTACCACACTGAAACAGTCAATAGAAGCTGGTTCCGAATAGTATTTTAGAGGATAACGCTGGCTATGTCTGGGTTAGTTCTGGTATTTGCAATCATCTGGCCCATACTTTCGCGTTTTTCGCATATTTGTTGGCAAGATCCTGGGTTTTTTCTGGTTTGGATCCCGTAGTAATGAGGTTCCACACCGAAACAGTCAATTAAACCTGGTTGCGATTAATATTTTAGAGGATAACGCCGGTTATGTCTTGGTTAGGTCTGGGATTTGCCCTCATCTGGTTCGTACTTTCGCATTTTTCGCATACTTGTTGGCCAGATCCTGGGCTTTTTCTGGTTTGTATCACGTAGTAATGTGGTACCACACTGAAACTGTCAATAGAAGCTAGTTCCGAATAGTATTTTAAAGGACAACGCTGGTTATGTCTCGGTGAGGTCTGGGATTGGCCCTCATCTGGCCCGTACTTTCGCATTTTTCGCATACTTGTTGGCCAGATCCTGGGCTTTTTCTGGTTTGGATCACGTAGTAATGTGGTACCACACTGAAACAGTCAATTAAACCTGGTTGCGATTAATATTTTAGAGGATAACGCTGGTTATGTCTCGGTTAGGTCTGGGATTTGCCCTCACCTGGCCCGTAGTTTCGCATTTTTGCATTCTTGTTGGCCAGATCCTAGGCTTTTTGCTGATTTGGATCACGTAGTAATGTGGTACCACGCTGAAACAGTCAATAGAAGCTGGTTCCGAATAGTATTTTAGAGGATTACGCTGGCTATGTCTGGGTTAGTTCTGGTATTTGCAATCATCTGGCCCATACTTTCGCGTTTTTCGCATATTTATTGGCCAGATCCTGGGTTTTTTCTGGTTAGGATCCCGTAGTAATGCGGTACTACACCGAAACAGTCAATTAAACCTGGTTGCGATTAATATTTTAGAGGATAACGCTGGTTATGTCTCGGTTAGGTCTGGGATTTGCCCTCACCTGGCCCGTAGTTTCGCATTTTTGCATTCTTGTTGGCACGATCCTAGGCTTTTTGCTGATTTGGATCACGTAGTTATGTGGTACCACACTGAAACAGTCAATAGAAGCTGGTTCCGGATAGTATTTTAGAGGATAAGGCTAGCTATGTCTGGGTTAGTTCTGGTATTTGCAATCATCTGGCCCATACTTTCGCGTTTTTCGCATATTTATTGGCCAGATCCTGGGTTTTTTCTGGTTAGGATCCCGTAGTAATGAGGTTCCACACCGAAGCAGTCAATTAATCCTGGTTGCGATTAATATTTTAGAGGATAACTCCGGTTATATCTCGGTTAGGTCTGGGATTTGCCCTCATCTGGCCCGTACTTTCGCATTTTTGCATTCTTGTTGGCCATATCCTGGCCTTATTCTGGTTTGTATCACGTAGTAATGTGGTACCACAGTGAAACAGTCAATAGAAGCTGGTTCCGAATAGTATTTTAGAGGATAACGCTGGCTATGTCTGGGTTAGTTCTGGTATTTGCAATCATCTGGCTCATACTTTCGCGTTTTTCGCATATTTGTTGGGAAGATCCTGGGTTTTTTCTGGTTTGGATCCCGTAGCAATGAGGTTCCACACCGAAACAGTCAATTAAACCTGGTTGCGATTAATATTTTAGAGGATAACGCCGGTTATGTCTTGGTTAGGTCTGGGATTTGCCCTCATCTGGCTCGTACTTTCGCATTTTTCGCATACTTGTTGGCCAGATCCTGGGCTTTTTCTGGTTTGTATCACGTAGTAATGTGGTACCACACTGAAACAGTCAATAGGATCTAGTTCCGAATAGTATTTTAGAGGACAACGCTGGTTATGTCTCGGTTAGGTCTGGGATTGGCCCTCATCTGGCCCGTACTTTCGCATTTTTCGCATACTTGTTGGCCAGATCCTGGGCTCTTTCTGGTTTGGATCACGTAGTAATGTGGTACCACACTGAAACAGTCAATAGAAGCTAGTTCCGTATAGTATTTTAGAGGACAACGCTGGTTATGTCTCGGTTAGGTCTGGGATTGGCCCTCATCTGGCCCGTACTTTCGCATTTTTCGCATACTTGTTGGCCAGATCCTGGGTTTTTCCTGGTTTGGACCACGTAGTAATGAGGTACCTCACTGAAACGGTCAATAAAAGCTGGTTCCGATTAGTGTTTTAGAGGATATTGCCGGTTATATCTCGGTTAGGTCTGGGACTTGCCCTCATCTGGCTCGTACCGTCGCATTTCTCGCATACTTGTTGGCCAGATCCTCGCCTTTTTCTGGTTTGTATCACGTACTAATGTGGTACTACACTGAAACAGTCAATAGAAGCTGGTTCCGATTAGTGTTTTAGAGGATAACGCTGGTTATGTCTCGGTTAGTTCTGGGATTTGCCTTCATCTGGCTCGTACTTTCGCATTTTTCGCATACTTGAATGGCCAGATCCTGTGTTTTTCTATTGTTAGGATCACGTAGTAATGTGGTACTACACTGAAACAGTCAATTAAACCTGGTTGCGATTAAAATTTTAGAGGATAACGCAGGTTATGTCTCGGTTAGTTCTGGTATTTGCAATCATCTGGCTCGTACCTTCGCATTTTTCGCGGACTTGTTGGCCAGATTCTGGGCTTTTTCTGGTTTGGATCACGTAGTAATGTGGTACCACACTAAAACAGTCAATAAAAGCTGGACCCGAATAGTATTTTAGAGGACAACGCTGGCTATTCCCGCGTTAGTTCTGGTATTTGCAATCATCTGGCTCATACTTTCGCGTTTTTCGCATATTTGTTGGCCAGATCCTGGGTTTTTTTCTGGTTAGGATCCCGTAGTAACGAGGTTCCACACCGAAACAGTCAATTGAACCCGGTTGCGATTAATATTTTAGAGGATAACGCCGGTTATGTCTCGGTTAGGTCTGGGATTTGCCCTCATCTGGCTCGTACTTTCGCAATTTTCGCATACTTATTGGCAAGATTCTGGCCTTTTTCTGGTTTGTATCACGTAGTAATGCGGTACTACACCGAAACAGTCAATTAAACCTGGTTGCGATTAATATTTTAGAGGATAACGCTGGTTATGTCTCGGTTAGGTCTGGGATTTGCCCTCACCTGGCCCGTAGTTTCGCATTTTTGCATTCTTGTTGGCCAGATCCTAGGCTTTTTGCTGATTTGGATCGCGTAGTAATGTGGTACCACACTAAAACAGTCAATAGAAGCTGGTTCCGAATAGTATTTTAGAGGATAACGCTGGCTATGTCTGGGTTAGTTCTGGTATTTGGAATCATCTGGCCCATACTTTCGCGTTTTTCGCATATTTATTGGCCAGATGCTGGGTTTTTTCTGGTTAGGATCCCGTAGTAATACGGTACTACACCGAAACAGTCAATTAAACCTGGTTGCGATTAATATTTTAGAGGATAACGCTGGTTATGTCTCGTTTAGGTCTGGGATTTGCCCTCACCTGGCCCGTAGTTTCGCATTTTTGCATTCTTGTTGGCCAGATCCTAGGCTTTTTGCTGATTTGGATCACGTAGTAATGTGGTACCACACTGAAACAGTCAATAGGAGCTGGTTCCGAATAGTATTTTAGAGGATAACGCTGGCTATGTCTGGGTTAGTTCTGGTATTTGCAATCATCTGGCCCATACTTTCGCGTTTTTCGCATATTTATTGGCCAGATCCTGGGTTTTTTCTGGTTAGGATCCCGTAGTAATGAGGTTCCACACCGAAACAGTCAATTAAACCTGGTTGCGATTAATATTTTAGATGATAACGCCGGTTATGTCTCGGTTAGGTCTGGGATTTGCCCTCATCTGGCCCGTACTTTCGCATTTTTGCATTCTTGTTGGCCAGATCCTAGGCTTTTTGCTGATTTGGATCACGTAGTTATGTGGTACCACACTGAAACAGTCAATAGAAGCTGGTTCCGAATAGTATTTTAGAGGATAACGCTGGCTATGTCTGGGTTAGTTCTGGTATTTGCAATCATCTGGCCCATACTTTCGCGTTTTTCGCATATTTGTTGGCCAGATGCTGGGTTTTTTCTGGTTTGGATCCCGTAATAATGACGTTCCACACCGAAACAGCCAATTAAACCTGGTTTCGATTAATATGTTAGAGGATAACGCCGGTTATATCTCGGTTAGATCCGGGATTTGCCCTCATCTGGCTCGTACTTTCGCATTTTTCACATACTTGTTGGCCAGATCCTGGGCTTTTTCTGGTTTGTATCACGTAGTAATGTGGTACCGCACTGAAACAGTCAATAGAAGCTAGTTCCGAATAGTATTTTAGAGGACAACGCTGGTTATGTCTCGGTTAGGTCTGGGATTGGCCCTCATCTGGCCCGTACTTTCGCATTTTTCGCATACTTGTTGGCCAGATCCTGGGCTTTTTCTGGTTTGGATCACGTAGTAATGTGGTACCACACTGAAACAGTCAATGGAAGCTAGTTCCGAATAGTATTTTAGAGGACAACGCTGGTTATGTCACGGTTAGGTCTGGGATTGGCCCTCATCTGGCCTGTACTTTCGCATTTTTCGCATACTTGTTGGCCAGATCCTGGGTTTTTTCTGGTTTGGACCACGTAGTAATGAGGTACCACACTGAAACAGTCAATGGAAGCTAGTTCCGAATAGTATTTTAGAGGACAACGCTGGTTATGTCTCGGTTAGGTCTGGGATTGGCCCTCATCTGGCCCGTACTTTCGCATTTTTCGCATACTTGTTGGCCAGATCCTGGGTTTTTTCTGGTTTGGACCACGTAGTAATGAGGTACCTCACTGAAACGGTCAATAAAAGCTGGTTCCGAATAGTATTTTAGAGGATAACGCTGGCTATGTCTGGGTTAGTTCTGGTATTTGCAATCATCTGGCCCATACTTTCGCGTTTTTCGCATATTTATTGGCCAGATCCTGGGTTTTTTCTGGTTAGGATCCCGTAGTAATGAGGCTCCACACCGAAACAGTCAATTAAACCTGGTTGCGATTAATATTTTAGAGGATAACGCCGGTTATGTCTCGGTTAGGTCTGGGATTTGCCCTCATCTGGCCCGTACTTTCGCATTTTTGCATTCTTGTTGGCCAGATCCTAGGCTTTTTGCTGATTTGGATCACGTAGTTATGTAGTACCACACTGAAACAGTCAATAGAAGCTGGTTCCGAATAGTATTTTAGAGGATAACGCTGGCTATGTCTGGGTTAGTTCTGGTATTTGCAATCATCTGGCCCATACTTTCGCGTTTTTCGCATATTTGTTGGCAAGATCCTGGGTTTTTTCTGGTTTGGATCCCGTAGTAATGAGGTTCCACACCGAAACAGTCAATTAAACCTGGTTGCGATTAATATTTTAGAGGATAACGCCGGTTATGTCTTGGTTAGGTCTGGGATTTGCCCTCATCTGGTTCGTACTTTCGCATTTTTCGCATACTTGTTGGCCAGATCCTGGGCTTTTTCTGGTTTGTATCACGTAGTAATGTGGTACCACACTGAAACAGTCAATAGAAGCTAGTTCCGAATAGTATTTTAAAGGACAACGCTGGTTATGTCTCGGTGAGGTCTGGGATTGGCCCTCATCTGGCCCGTACTTTCGCATTTTTCGCATACTTGTTGGCCAGATCCTGGGCTTTTTCTGGTTTGGATCACGTAGTAATGTGGTACCACACTGAAACAGTCAATGGAAGCTAGTTCCGAATAGTATTTTAGAGGACAACGCTGGTTATGTCTCGGTTAGGTCTGGGATTGGCCCTCATCTGGCCCGTACTTTCGCATTTTTCGCATACTTGTTGGCCAGATCCTGGGTTTTTTCTGGTTTGGACCACGTAGTAATGAGGTACCTCACTGAAACGGTCAATAAAAGCTGGTTCCGATTAGTGTTTTAGAGGATAACGCTGGTTATGTCTGGGTTAGTTCTG
Organism: Colletes latitarsis; assembly: GCF_051014445.1. Lineage (NCBI taxonomy): Eukaryota > Metazoa > Arthropoda > Insecta > Hymenoptera > Colletidae > Colletes > Colletes latitarsis. Next base: position 4,114,785 of record NW_027488366.1, on the reverse strand, counting down.
GTATTCGCAATCATCTGGCTCATACTTTCGCTTTTTTCGCATACTTGTTTGCCAGATGCTGGGTTTTTTCTGGTTAGGATCCCGTAGTAATGCGGTATTACACCGAAACAGTCAATTAAACCTGGTTGCGATTAATATTTTAGAGGATAACGCTGGTTATGTCTCGGTTAGGTCTGGGATTTGCCCTCACCTGGCCCGTAGTTTCGCATTTTTGCATTCTTGTTGGCCAGATCCTAGGCTTTTTGCTGATTTGGATCACGTAGTAATGTGGTACCACACTGAAACAGTCAATAGAAGCTGGTTCCGAATAGTATTTTAGAGGATTACGCTGGCTATGTCTGGGTTAGTTCTGGTATTTGCAATCATCTGGCCCATACTTTCGCGTTTTTCGCATATTTATTGGCCAGATCCTGGGTTTTTTCTGGTTGGGATCCCGTAGTAATGAAGTTCCACACCGAAACAGTCAATTAAACCTGGTTGCGATTAATATTTTAGAGGATAACGCCGGTTATATCTCGGTTAGGTCTGGGATTTGCCCTCATCTGGCCCGTACTTTCGCATTTTTGCATTCTTGTTGGCCAGATCCTAGGCTTTTTGCTGATTTGGATCACGTAGTTATGTGGTACCACACTGAAACAGTCAATAGAAGCTGGTTCCGAATAGTATTTTAGAGGATAACGCTGGCTATGTCTGGGTTAGTTCTGGTATTTGCAATCATCTGGCCCATACTTTCGCGTTTTTCGCATATTTGTTGGCCAGATGCTGGGTTTTTTCTGGTTTGGATCCCGTAATAATGACGTTCCACACCGAAACAGCCAATTAAACCTGGTTTCGATTAATATGTTAGAGGATAACGCCGGTTATATCTCGGTTAGATCCGGGATTTGCCCTCATCTGGCTCGTACCTGCGCATTTTTCGCATACTTGTTGGCCATATCCTGGCCTTATTCTGGTTTGTATCACGTAGTAATGTGGTACCACACTGAAACAGTCAATAGAAGCTGGTTCCGAATAGTATTTTAGAGGATAACGCTGGCTATGTCTGGGTTAGTTCTGGTATTTGCAATCATCTGGCTCATACTTTCGCGTTTTTCTCATATTTGTTGGGAAGATCCTGGGTTTTTTCTGGTTTGGATCCCGTAGTAATTAGGTTCCACACCGAAACAGTCAATTAAACCTGGTTGCGATTAATATTTTAGAGGATAACGCCGGTTATGTCTTGGTTAGGTCTGGGATTTGCCCTCATCTGGCTCGTACTTTCGCATTTTTCGCATACTTGTTGGCCAGATCCTGGGCTTTTTCTGGTTTGTATCACGTAGTAATGTGGTACCACACTGAAGCAGTCAATAGAAGCTAGATCCGAATAGTATTTTAGAGGACAACGCTGGTTATGTCTCGGTTAGGTCTGGGATTGGCCCTCATCTGGCCCGTACTTTCGCATTTTTCGCATACTTGTTGACCAGATCCTGGGCTTTTTCTGGTTTGGATCACGTAGTAATGTGGTACCACACTGAAACAGTCAATAGAAGCTAGTTCCGAATAGTATTTTAGAGGACAACGCTGGTTATGTCTCGGTTAGGTCTGGGATTGGCCCTCATCTGGCCCGTACTTTCGCATTTTTCGCATACTTGTTGGCCAGATCCTGGGTTTTTTCTGGTTTGGACCACGTAGTAATGAGGTACCTCACTGAAACGGTCAATAAAAGCTGGTTCCGATTAGTGTTTTAGAGGATAACGCTGGTTATGTCTGGGTTAGTTCTGGTATTCGCAATCATCTGGCTCATACTTTCGCGTTTTTCGCATATTTGTTGGCAACATCCTGGGTTTTTTCTGGTTTGGATCCCGTAGTAATGAGGTTCCACACCGAAACAGTCAATTAAACCTGGTTGCGATTAATATTTTAGAGGATAACGCCGGTCTTGTCTTGGTTAGGTCTGGGATTTGCCCTCATCTGGCTCGTACCTTCGCATTTCTCGCATACTTGTTGGCCAGATCCTGGCCTTTTTCTGGTTTGTATCACGTAGTAATGTGGTACTACACTGAAACAGTCAATAGAAGCTGGTTCCGAATAGTATTTTAGTGGATAACGCTGGCTATGTCTGGGTTAGTTCTGGTATTTGCAATCATCTTGCTCATACTTTCGCTTTTTTCGCATACTTGTTGGCCAGATGCTGGGTTTTTTCTAGTTTGTACCACGTAGTAATGAGGTACCTCACTGAAACAGTCAATAAAAGCTGGTTCCGATTAGTGTTTTAGAGGATAACGCTGGCTATGTCTGGGTTAGTTCTGGTATTTGCAATCATCTTGCTCATACTTTCGCATTCTTCACATACTTGTTGAACGGATCCTGGGTTTTTTCTGGTTTAGATCACGTAGTTATGTGGGTCCACACTGAAACAATCAATTAAACCTGGTGTTGATAAATATTTTAGAGGATAACGCGTGTTAGGTCTGGGATAGGTCTGGGATTTGCCCACATCAGACTCATACTTTCGCACACTTCACATACTCGTTGAACAGATCCTGGGTTATTTTCTGGTTTGGATCACATAGTAATGTGGTACCACACTGAAACAGTCGATTAAACCAGGTTTCGATCAATATTTTTGAGGATAACGCATGTTAGGTCTAGGTTAGGCCTGGGATTTTCACTCATCAGACTCATACTTTCGCATTCTTCACATACTTGTTGAACGGATCCTGGGTTTTTTCTGGTTTGGATCACGTAGTAATGTGGGTCCACACTGAAACAATCAATTAAACCTGGTCTTGATAAATATCTTAGAGGATAACGCATGTTAGGTCTGTGATAGGTCTGGGATTTGCCCTCATCAGACTCATACTTTCGCACACTTCACATACTCGTTGAACAGATCCTGGGTTATTTTCTGGTTTGGATCACATAGTAATGTGGTACCACACTGAAACAGTCGATTAAACCAGGTTTCGATCACTATTTTTGAGGACAACGCATGTTAGGTCTAGGTTAGGCCTGGGATTTTCACTCATCAGACTCATACCTACGCACACTTCACATTCTCGTTGAACAGATCCTGGGTTTTTTCTGGAGTGGATCACGTAGTAATGAAGTACAACACTGAAACAGTCAATTAAACCTGGTTTCCATCAATATTTTAGAGGACAGCGCATGTTAGGACTAGGTTAGGCCGGGGATTTGCCCTGATCAGGGTCATACTTTCGCAGTTTTAACATACATGTTGACCTGATCGAGGGTTTTTTCTGCTTTGGATCACATAGTAATGTGGTACCACACTGAAACATTCAATTGAACCTGGCCTTGATAAATATTTTGGAGGATAACGCAAGTTAGGTCTGGGATAGGTCTGGGATTTGCCCCCATCAGGCTCATACTTTCGCGTCCTTCACATACTTGTTGAACAGATCCTGGGTTTTTTCTGGTTTTGATCCCGTAGTAGTGTGGTACCACAATAAAACAGTCAATTAAACCTGGTTTCGATCAATATTTTAGAGGATATCGCAAGTTAGGTCTGGGATAGGTCTGGGATTTGCCCTCATCAGACTCATACTTTTGCACACTTGACATACTCGTTGATCAAATCCTGGGTTTTTTTCTGGTTTGGATCACGTAGTAATGTGGTACCACACTGAAACATTCAATGAAACCAGGTCTGGATAAATATTTTAGAGGATAACGCAAGTTAGGTCTGGGATAGGTCTGGGATTAGCCCTCATCAGACTCATACTTTCGCTTTCTTCACATACTCGTTGAACAGATCCTGTGTTATTTTCTGGTTTGGATCACATAGTAATGTGGTACCACACTGAAACAGTCGATTAAACCAGGTTTCGATCAATATTTTTGAGGATAACGCATGTTAGGTCTAGGTTTGGTCTGGGATTTTCACTCATCAGACTCATACTTTCGCATTCTTCACATACTTGTTGAACGGATCCTGGGTTTTTTCTGGATTGGATCACGTAGTAATGTGGTACCACACTGAAACATTCAATGAAACCTGGTCTGGATAAATATTTTAGAGGATATCGCAAGTTAGGTCTGGGGTAGGTCTGGGATTAGCCCTCATCAGACCCATACTTTCGCACACTTCACATACTCGTTGAACAGATCCTGGGTTTTTTTCTGGTTTGGATCACGTAGTAATGTGGTAACACACTGAAACAGTCGATTAAACCTGGTTTCGATCAGTATTATTGAGGATAACGCATGTTAGGTCTAGGTCAGGTCTAGGATTTGCCCTCATCAGGCTCATACTTTCTCATATTTCTCATACTTCATGGCTGGATCCTGGGCTATTTCTGCTTTGGATCACGTAGTAAAGTGGTACCACACTGAGACAGTCCATTAAACCTGGTTTGCATCAATATTTTAGAGGATAACGCATGTTAGGTCTAGGTTAGCCCCGAGATTTTCACTCATCAGACTCACACTTTCGCATTCTTCACATACTTGTTGAACGGATCCTGGGTTCTTTCTGGTTTGGATCACGTAGTAATGTGGTACCACACTGAAACAGTCGATTAAACCTGGTTTCGATCAATATTTTAGAGGATAACGCAAGTTAAGTCTGGGATTGGTCTGGGATTTTCACTCATCAGACTCATACCTACGCACACTTCACATTCTCGTTGAACAGATCCTGGGTTATTTTCTGGTTTGGATCACATAGTAATGTGGTACCACACTGAAACAGTCGATTAAACCTGGTCTTGATAAATATCTTAGAGGATAACGCATGTTAGGTCTGTGATAGGTCTAGGATTTGCCCCCATCAGGCTCATACTTTCGCATATTTGTCATACTTCATGGCTAGATCCTGGGCTATTTCTGGATTGGATCACGTAGTAATGTGGTACTACACTGAAACAGTCAATTAAACCTGGTTTCGCTCAATATTTTAGAAGATAACGCATGTTAGGCCTAGGTTAGGCCTGGGATTTGCCTTATCAGGGTCATACTTTCGCAGTTTTAACATACATGTTGACGTGATCGAGGGTTTTTTCTGCTTTGGATCACGTAGTAAAGTGGTACCACATTGAAACAGTCCATTAAACCTTGTTTGGATCAATATTCTTGAGGATAAAGCATGTTAGGTCTAGGTTAGGCCTGGGATTTTCACTCATCAGACACATACTTTCGCATTCTTCACATACTTGTTGAACGGATCCTGGGTTTTTCTGGTTTCGATCACGTAGTAATGTGGGGCCACACTGAAACAATCAATTAAACCTGGTCTTGATAAATATTTTAGAGGACAACCCATGTTAGGTCTGGGTTAGGTCTAGGATTTGCTCTCATCAGGCTCATACTTTCGCATATTTCTCATACTTCATGGCTAGATCCTGGGATATTTCTGGATTGGATCACGTAGTAATGTGGTACCACACTGAAACAGTCAATTAAACCTGGTTTCGCTCAATATTTTAGAAGATAACGCATGTTAGGTCTAGGTTAGGCCTGGGATTTGCCCTCATCAGGGTCATACTTTCGCAGTTTTAACATGCATGTTGACCTGATCGAGGGTTTTTTCTGCTTTGGATCACGTAGTAAAGTGGTACCACAACTAAAACAGTCAATTAAACCTGGTTTCGATCACTATTTTAGAGGATAACGCAAGTTAGGTCTGGGATAGGTCTGGGATTATCCCTCATCAGACTCATACTTTCGCACACTTCACATACTCGTTGACAAGATCCTGGGTTTTTTTCTGGCTTGGATCACGTAGTAATGTGGTTCCACACTGAAACAGTCGATTAAACTTGGCTTCGATCAATATTTTAGAGGATAACGCAAGTTAGGTCTGGGACAGGTCTGGGATTTGCCCTCATCAGGCTCATACTTTCGCGTTTTTCACATACTTGTTGAACGGATCCTAGGTTTTTTCTGGTTTGGTTCACGTAGTAATGTGGGTCCACACTGAAACAATCAATTAAACCTGGTCTTGATAAATATTTTAGAGGATAACGCATGTTAGGTCCGTGATAGGTCTGGGATTTGCCCTCATCAGACTCACACTTTCGCACACTTCACATACTCGTTGAACAGATCCTGCATTATTTTCTGGTTTGGATCACATAGTAATGTGGTACCACACTGAAACATTCAATTGAACCTGGCCTTGATAAATATTTTGGAGGATAACGCAAGTTAGGTCTGGGATAGGTCTGGGATTTGCTCTCATCAGGCTCATTCTTTCGCATATTTCTCATACTTGATGGCTAGATCCTGAGCTTTTTCTGGATTGCATCACGTAGTAATGTAGTACCACACTGAAACAGTCAATGAAACCTGGTTTCCATCAATATTTTAGAGGACAACGCAAGTTAGGTCTAGGTAAGGCCTGAGATTTTCACTGATCAGACTCATACATTCGCATTCTTCACATACTTGTTGAACGGATCCTGGGTTTTTTCTGGTTTGGATCACGTAGTTATGTGGGTCCACACTGAAACAATCAATTAAACCTGGTCTTGATAAATATTTTAGAGGATAACGCGTGTTAGGTCTGGGATAGGTCTGGGACTTGCCCTCATCAGACTCATACTTTCGCACACTTCACATACTCGTTGAACAGATCCTGGGTTATTTTCTGGTTTGGATCACATAGTAATGTGGTACCACACTGAAACAGTCGATTAAACCAGGTTTCGATCACTATTTTTGAGGACAACGCATGTTAGGTCTAGGTTAGGCCTGGGATTTTCACTCATCAGACTCATACTTTCGCATTCTTCACATACTTGTTGAACGGATCCTGGGTTATTTTCTGGTTTGGATCACATAGTAATGTGGTACCACACGGAAACAGTCGATTAAACCAGGTTTCGATCACTATTTTTGAGGACAACGCATGTTAGGTCTAGGTTAGGCCTGGGATTTTCACTCATCAGACTCATACCTACGCACACTTCACATTCTCGTTGAACAGATCCTGGGTTTTTTCTGGAGTGGATCACGTAGTAATGAAGTACAACACTGAAACAGTCAATTAAACCTGGTTTCCATCAATATTTTAGAGGACAGCGCATGTTAGGACTAGGTTAGGCCGGGGATTTGCCCTGATCAGGGTCATACTTTCGCAGTTTTAACATACATGTTGACCTGATCGAGGGTTTTTTCTGCTTTGGATCACATAGTAATGTGGTACCACACTGAAACATTCAATTGAATCTGGCCTTGATAAATATTTTGGAGGATAACGCAAGTTAGGTCTGGGATAGGTCTGGGATTTGCCCTCATCAGGCTCATACTTTCGCGTTCTTCACATACTTGTTGAACAGATCCTGGGTTTTTTCTGGTTTTGATCCCGTAGTAGTGTGGTACCACAATAAAACAGTCAATTAAACCTGGTTTCGATCAATATTTTAGAGGATATCGCAAGTTAGGTCTGGGATAGGTCTGGGATTTGCCCTCATCAGACTCATACTTTCGCACACTTGACATACTCGTTGATCAAATCCTGGGTTTTTTTCTGGTTCGGATCACGTAGTAATGTGGTACCACACTGAAACATTCAATGAAACCAGGTCTGGATAAATATTTTAGAGGATAACGCAAGTTAGGTCTGGGATAGGTCTGGGATTAGCCCTCATCAGACTCATACTTTCGCTTTCTTCACATACTCGTTGAACAGATCCTGTGTTATTTTCTGGTTTGGATCACATAGTAATGTGGTACCACACTGAAACAGTCGATTAAACCAGGTTTCGATCAATATTTTTGAGGATAACGCATGTTAGGTCTAGGTTTGGTCTGGGATTTTCACTCATCAGACTCATACTTTCGCATTCTTCACATACTTGTTGAACGGATCCTGGGCTTTTTCTGGATTGGATCACGTAGTAATGTGGTACCACACTGAAACATTTAATGAAACCTGGTCTGGATAAATATTTTAGAGGATAACGCAAGTTAGGTCTGGGGTAGGTCTGGGATTAGCCCTCATCAGACTCATACTTTCGCACACTTCACATACTCGTTGAACAGATCCTGGGTTTTTTTCTGGTTTGGATCACGTAGTAATGTGGTAACACACTGAAACAGTCGATTAAACCTGGTTTCGATCAATATTATTGAGGATAACGCATGTTAGGTCTAGGTCAGGTCTAGGATTTGCCCACATCAGGCTCATACTTTCTCATATTTCTCATACTTCATGGCTGGATCCTGGGCTATTTCTGCTTTGGATCACGTAGTAATGTGGGTCCACACTGAAACAGTCCATTAAACCTGGTTTGCATCAATATTTTAGAGGATAACGCATGTTAGGTCTAGGTTAGCCCCGAGATTTTCACTCATCAGACTCACACTTTCGCATTCTTCACATACTTGTTGAACGGATCCTGGGTTTTTTCTGGTTTGGATCACGTAGTAATGTGGTACCTCACTGAAACATTCAATTAAACCTGGTCTTGATAAATATTTTAGAGGATAACGCAAGTTAGGTCTGGGATAGGTCTAGGATTTGCCCTCATCAGGCTCTTACTATCGCATATTTCTCATACTTCGTGGCTAGATCCTGGGCTATTTCTGGATTGGATCACGTAGTAATGTGGTACCACACTAAAACAGTCAATTAAACCTGGTTTCGATCTATATTTTACAGGATCACGCAAGCTCGGTCTGGGATAGGTCTGGGATTAGCCCTCATCAGACTCATACTTTCGCACACTTCACATACTCGTTGACAAGATCCTGGGTTTTTTTCTGGCTTGGATCACGTAGTAATGTGGTTCCACACTGAAACAGTCGATTAAACTTGGCTTCGATCAATATTTTAGAGGATAACGCAAGTTAGGTCTGGGACAGGTCTGGGGTTTGCCCTCATCAGACTCATACTTTCGCGTTTTTCACATACTTGTTGAACGGATCCTAGGTTTTTTCTGGTTTGGTTCACGTAGTAATGTGGGTCCACACTGAAACAATCAATTAAACCTGGTCTTGATAAATATTTTAGAGGATAACGCATGTTAGGTCCGTGATAGGTCTGGGATTTGCCCTCATCAGACTCACACTTTCGCACACTTCACATAGTCGTTGAACAGATCCTGCATTATTTTCTGGTTTGGATCACATAGTAATGTGGTACCACACTGAAACATTCAATTGAACCTGGCCTTGATAAATATTTTGGAGGATAACGCAAGTTAGGTCTGGGATAGGTCTGGGATTTGCTCTCATCAGGCTCATTCTTTCGCATATTTCTCATACTTGATGGCTAGATCCTGAGCTTTTTCTGGATTGCATCACGTAGTAATGTAGTACCACACTGAAACAGTCAATGAAACCTGGTTTCCATCAATATTTTAGAGGACAACGCAAGTTAGGTTTAGGTAAGGCCTGAGATTTTCACTGATCAGACTCATACATTCGCATTCTTCACATACTTGTTGAACGGATCCTGGGTTTTTTCTGGTTTGGATCACGTAGTTATGTGGGTCCACACTGAAACAATCAATTAAACCTGGTGTTGATAAATATTTTAGAGGATAACGCGTGTTAGGTCTGGGATAGGTCTAGGATTTGCCCACATCAGACTCATACTTTCGCACACTTCACATACTCGTTGAACAGATCCTGGGTTATTTTCTGGTTTGGATCACATAGTAATGTGGTACCACACTGAAACAGTCGATTAAACCAGGTTTCGATCAATATTTTTGAGGATAACGCATGTTAGGTCTAGGTTAGGCCTGGGAATTTCACTCATCAGACTCATACTTTCGCATTCTTCACATACTTGTTGAACGGATCCTGGGTTTTTTCTGGTTTGGATCACGTAGTAATGAGGGTCCACACTGAAACAATCAATTAAACCTGGTCTTGATAAATATCTTAGAGGATAACGCATGTTAGGTCTGTGATAGGTCTGGGATTTGCCCTCATCAGACTCATACTTTCGCACACTTCACATACTCGTTGAACAGATCCTGGGTTATTTTCTGGTTTGGATCACATAGTAATGTGGTACCACACTGAAACAGTCGATTAAACCAGGTTTCGATCACTATTTTTGAGGACAACGCATGTTAGGTCTAGGTTAGGCCTGGGATTTTCACTCATCAGACTCATACCTACGCACACTTCACATTCTCGTTGAACAGATCCTGGGTTTTTTCTGGAGTGGATCACGTAGTAATGAAGTACAACACTGAAACAGTCAATTAAACCTGGTTTCCATCAATATTTTAGAGGACAGCGCATGTTAGGACTAGGTTAGGCCGGGGATTTGCCCTGATCAGGGTCATACTTTCGCAGTTTTAACATACATGTTGACCTGATCGAGGGTTTTTTCTGCTTTGGATCACATAGTAATGTGGTACCACACTGAAACATTCAATTGAACCTGGCCTTGATAAATATTTTAGAGGATAACGCGTGTTAGGTCTGGGATAGGTCTGGGATTTGCCCACATCAGACTCATACTTTCGCACACTTCACATACTTGTTGAACAGATCCTGGGTTTTTTCTGGTTTTGATCCCGTAGTAGTGTGGTACCACAATAAAACAGTCAATTAAACCTGGTTTCGATCAATATTTTAGAGGATATCGCAAGTTAGGTCTGGGATAGGTCTGGGATTTGCCCTCATCAGACTCATACTTTTGCACACTTGACATACTCGCTGATCAAATCCTGGGTTTTTTTCTGGTTTGGATCACGTAGTAATGTGGTACCACACTGAAACATTCAATGAAACCAGGTCTGGATAAATATTTTAGAGGATAACGCAAGTTAGGTCTGGGATAGGTCTGGGATTAGCCCTCATCAGACTCATACTTTCGCTTTCTTCACATACTCGTTGAACAGATCCTGTGTTATTTTCTGGTTTGGATCACATAGTAATGTGGTACCACACTGAAACAGTCGATTAAACCAGGTTTCGATCAATATTTTTGAGGATAACGCATGTTAGGTCTAGGTTTGGTCAGGGATTTTCACTCATCAGACTCATACTTTCGCATTCTTCACATACTTGTTGAACGGATCCTGGGTTTTTTCTGGATTGGATCACGTAGTAATGTGGTACCACACTGAAACATTCAATGAAACCTGGTCTGGATAAATATTTTAGAGGATAACGCAAGTTAGGTCTGGGGTAGGTCTGGGATTAGCCCTCATCAGACCCATACTTTCGCACACTTCACATACTCGTTGAACAGATCCTGGGTTTTTTTCTGGTTTGGATCACGTAGTAATGTGGTAACACACTGAAACAGTCGATTAAACCTGGTTTCGATCAGTATTATTGAGGATAACGCATGTTAGGTCTAGGTCAGGTCTAGGATTTGCCCTCATCAGGCTCATACTTTCTCATATTTCTCATACTTCATGGCTGGATCCTGGGCTATTTCTGCTTTGGATCACGTAGTAAAGTGGTACCACACTGAGACAGTCCATTAAACCTGGTTTGCATCAATATTTTAGAGGATAACGCATGTTAGGTCTAGGTTTGCCCCGAGATTTTCACTCATCAGACTCACACTTTCGCATTCTTCACATACTTGTTGAACGGATCCTGGGTTCTTTCTGGTTTGGATCACGTAGTAATGTGGGACCACACTGAAACAATCAATTAAACCTGACCTTGATAAATATTTTAGAGGACAACCCATGTTAGGTCTGGGTTAGGTCTAGGATTTGCTCTCATCAGGCTCATACTTTCGCATATTTCTCATACTTCATGGCTAGATCCTGGGATATTTCTGGATTGGATCACGTAGTAATGTGGTACCACACTGAAACAGTCAATTAAACCTGGTTTCGCTCAATATTTTAGAAGATAACGCATGTTAGGTCTAGGTTAGGCCTGGGATTTGCCCTCATCAGGGTCATACTTTCGCAGTTTTAACATGCATGTTGACCTGATCGAGGGTTTTTTCTGCTTTGGATCACGTAGTAAAGTGGTACCACAACTAAAACAGTCAATTAAACCTGGTTTCGATCACTATTTTAGAGGATAACGCAAGTTAGGTCTGGGATAGGTCTGGGATTATCCCTCATCAGACTCATACTTTCGCACACTTCACATACTCGTTGACAAGATCCTGGGTTTTTTTCTGGCTTGGATCACGTAGTAATGTGGTTCCACACTGAAACAGTCGATTAAACTTGGCTTCGATCAATATTTTAGAGGATAACGCAAGTTAGGTCTGGGACAGGTCTGGGATTTGCCCTCATCAGGCTCATACTTTCGCGTTTTTCACATACTTGTTGAACGGATCCTAGGTTTTTTCTGGTTTGGTTCACGTAGTAATGTGGGTCCACACTGAAACAATCAATTAAACCTGGTCTTGATAAATATTTTAGAGGATAACGCATGTTAGGTCCGTGATAGGTCTGGGATTTGCCCTCATCAGACTCACACTTTCGCACACTTCACATACTCGTTGAACAGATCCTGCATTATTTTCTGGTTTGGATCACATAGTAATGTGGTACCACACTGAAACATTCAATTGAACCTGGCCTTGATAAATATTTTGGAGGATAACGCAAGTTAGGTCTGGGATAGGTCTGGGATTTGCTCTCATCAGGCTCATTCTTTCGCATATTTCTCATACTTGATGGCTAGATCCTGAGCTTTTTCTGGATTGCATCACGTAGTAATGTAGTACCACACTGAAACAGTCAATGAAACCTGGTTTCCATCAATATTTTAGAGGACAACGCAAGTTAGGTCTAGGTAAGGCCTGAGATTTTCACTGATCAGACTCATACATTCGCATTCTTCACATACTTGTTGAACGGATCCTGGGTTTTTTCTGGTTTGGATCACGTAGTTATGTGGGTCCACACTGAAACAATCAATTAAACCTGGTCTTGATAAATATTTTAGAGGATAACGCGTGTTAGGTCTGGGATAGGTCTGGGACTTGCCCTCATCAGACTCATACTTTCGCACACTTCACATACTCGTTGAACAGATCCTGGGTTATTTTCTGGTTTGGATCACATAGTAATGTGGTACCACACTGAAACAGTCGATTAAACCAGGTTTCGATCAATATTTTTGAGGATAACGCATGTTAGGTCTAGGTTAGGCCTGGGATTTTCACTCATCAGACTCATACTTTCGCATTCTTCACATACTTGTTGAACGGATCCTGGGTTTTTTCTGGTTTGGATCACGTAGTAATGTGGGTCAACACTGAAACAATCAATTAAACCTGGTCTTGATAAATATTTTAGAGGATAACGCATGTTAGGTCTGTGATAGGTCTGGGATTTGCCCTCATCAGACTCATACTTTCGCACACTTCACATACTCGTTGAACAGATCCTGGGTTATTTTCTGGTTTGGATCACATAGTAATGTGGTACCACACTGAAACAGTCGATTAAACCAGGTTTCGATCACTATTTTTGAGGACAACGCATGTTAGGTCTAGGTTAGGCCTGGGATTTTCACTCATCAGACTCATACCTACGCACACTTCACATTCTCGTTGAACAGATCCTGGGTTTTTTCTGGAGTGGATCACGTAGTAATGAAGTACAACACTGAAACAGTCAATTAAACCTGGTTTCCATCAATATTTTAGAGGACAGCGCATGTTAGGACTAGGTTAGGCCGGGGATTTGCCCTGATCAGGGTCATACTTTCGCAGTTTTAACATACATGTTGACCTGATCGAGGGTTTTTTCTGCTTTGGATCACATAGTAATGTGGTACCACACTGAAACATTCAATTGAACCTGGCCTTGATAAATATTTTGGAGGATAACGCAAGTTAGGTCTGGGATAGGTCTGGGATTTGCCCTCATCAGGCTCATACTTTCGCGTTCTTCACATACTTGTTGAACAGATCCTGGGTTTTTTCTGGTTTTGATCCCGTAGTAGTGTGGTACCACAATAAAACAGTCAATTAAACCTGGTTTTGATCAATATTTTAGAGGATATCGCAAGTTAGGTCTGGGATAGGTCTGGGATTTGCCCTCATCAGACTCATACTTTCGCACACTTGACATACTCGTTGATCAAATCCTGGGTTTTTTTCTGGTTTGGATCACGTAGTAATGTGGTACCACACTGAAACATTCAATGAAACCTGGTCTGGATAAATATTTTAGAGGATAACGCAAGTTAGGTCTGGGGTAGGTCTGGGATTAGCCCTCATCAGACTCATACTTTCGCACACTTCACATACTCGTTGAACAGATCCTGGGTTTTTTTCTGGTTTGGATCACGTAGTAATGTGGTAACACACTGAAACAGTCGATTAAACCTGGTTTCGATCAATATTATTGAGGATAACGCATGTTAGGTCTAGGTCAGGTCTAGGATTTGCCCACATCAGGCTCATACTTTCTCATATTTCTCATCACTTCATGGCTGGATCCTGGGCTATTTCTGCTTTGGATCACGTAGTAAAGTGGTACCACACTGAAACAGTCCATTAAACCTGGTTTGCATCAATATTTTAGAGGATAACGCATGTTAGGTCTAGGTTAGCCCCGAGATTTTCACTCATCAGACTCACACTTTCGCATTCTTCACATACTTGTTGAACGGATCCTGGGTTCTTTCTGGTTTGGATCACGTAGTAATGTGGGACCACACTGAAACAATCAATTAAACCTGGTCTTGATAAATATTTTAGAGGACAACGTATGTTAGGTCTGGGTTAGGTCTAGGATTTGCCCCCATCAGGCTCATACTTTCGCATATTTCTCATACTTCATGGCTAGATCCTGGGCTATTTCTGGATTGGATCACGTAGTAATGTGGTACTACACTGAAACAGTCAATTAAACCTGGTTTCGCTCAATATTTTAGAAGATAACGCATGTTAGGCCTAGGTTAGGCCTGGGATTTGCCTTATCAGGGTCATACTTTCGCAGTTTTAACATACATGTTGACGTGATCGAGGGTTTTTTCTGCTTTGGATCACGTAGTAAAGTGGTACCACATTGAAACAGTCCATTAAACCTTGTTTGGATCAATATTCTTGAGGATAAAGCATGTTAGGTCTAGGTTAGGCCTGGGATTTTCACTCATCAGACTCACACTTTCGCATTCTTCACATACTTGTTGAACGGATCCTGGGTTCTTTCTGGTTTGGATCACGTAGTAATGTGGGACCACACTGAAACAATCAATTAAACCTGGTCTTGATAAATATTTTAGAGGACAACGTATGTTAGGTCTGGGTTAGGTCTAGGATTTGCCCCCATCAGGCTCATACTTTCGCATATTTCTCATACTTCATGGCTAGATCCTGGGCTATTTCTGGATTGGATCACGTAGTAATGTGGTACTACACTGAAACAGTCAATTAAACCTGGTTTCGCTCAATATTTTAGAAGATAACGCATGTTAGGTCTAGGTTAGGCCTGGGATTTGCCCTCATCAGGGTCATACTTTCGCAGTTTTAACATGCATGTTGACCTGATCGAGGGTTTTTTCTGCTTTGGATCACGTAGTAAAGTGGTACCACAACTAAAACAGTCAATTAAACCAGGTTTCGATCACTATTTTAGAGGATAACGCATGTTAGGTCTGGGATAGGTCTGGGATTATCCCTCATCAGACTCATACTTTCGCACACTTCACATACTCGTTGACAAGATCCTGGGTTTTTTTCTGGTTTGGATCACGTAGTAATGTGGTACCACACTGAAACTGTCGATTAAACCTGGTTTCGAACACTATTTTAGAAGACAATGCAAGTTAGGTCTGGGATAGGTCTGGGATTTGCCCTCATCAGGCTCATACTTTCGCGTTTTTCACATACTTGTTGAACAGATCCTGGTTTTTTTCTGGTTTGGATCACGTAGTAATGTGGTACCACACTGAAACAGTCAGTTAAACCTGGTTTCGCTCAATATTTTAGAAGATAACGCATGTTAGGTCTAGGTTAGGCCTGGGATTTGCCCTCATCAGGGTCATACTTTCGCAGTTTTAACATACATGTTGACCTGATCGAGGGTTTTTTCTGCTTTGGATCACGCAGTAAAGTGGTACCACACTGAAACAGTCCATTAAACCTGGTTTGGATCAATATTTTTGAGGATAACGCATGTCAGGTCTAGGTTAGGCCTGGGATTTTCACTCTTCAGACTCATACTTTCGCATTCTTCACGTACTTGTTGAACGGATCCTGGGTTTTTTCTGGTTTGGATCACGTAGTAATGTGGTACCACACTGAAACATTCAATTAAACCTGGTCTTGATAAATATTTTAGAGGATAACGCATGTTAGGTTTGGGTTAGGTCTTGGATTTGCCCTCATCAGGCTCATACTTTCGCATATCTCTCATACTTCATGGCTAGACCCTGGGCTGATTCTGGATTGTATCACGTAGTAATGTGGTACCACGCTGAAACAGTCAATTAAACCTGATTTCGATCAATATTTTAGAGGATAACGCAAGTTAGGTCTGGGATAGGTCTGGGATTCGCCCTCATCAGGCTCATACTTTCGCATATTTCTCATACTTGATGGCTAGATCCTGGGTTTCTTCCGGTTTGGGTCACGTAGTAGTGTGGTACCACACTGAAACAGTCGATTAAACCTGGTTTCGAACAATATTTTTTAGGATAACGCATGTTAGGTCTAGGTTAGGCCGGGGATTTTCACTCATCAGACTCATACTTTCGCACTCTTCACATACTTGTCGAACGGATGCTGGGTTTTTACTGGTTTGGATCACGTAGTAATGTGGTACCACACTGAAACATTCAATTAAACCTGGTCTTGATAAATATTTTAGAGGATAACGCATGTTAGGTCTGGGATAGGTCTGGGATTTGCATTCATCAGACTCATACTTTCGCACGCCTCACATACTCGTTGAACAGATCCTGGGTTATTTTCTGGTTTGGATCACATAGTAATGTGGTACCACACTGAAACAGTCGATTAAACCAGGTTTCGATCAATATTTTTGAGGATAACGCATGTCAGGTCTAGGTTAGGCCTGGGATTTTCACTCTTCAGACTCATACTTTCGCATTCTTCACATACTTGTTGAACGGATCCTGGGTTTTTTCTGGTTTGGATCACGTAGTAATGTGGGACCACACTGAAACAATCAATTAAACCTGGTCTTGATAAATATTTTAGAGGATAACGCATGTTAGGTCTGGGTTTGGTCTAGGATTTGCCCTCGTCAGGCTCATACTTTCGCATATTTCTCATACTTCATGGCTAGATCCTGGGCTATTTCTGGATTGGATCACGTAGTAATGTGGTACCACACTGAAACAGTCGATTTAACCAGGTTTCTATCAATATTTTTGAGGATAACGCAAGTTAGGTCTGGGATAGGTCTGGGATTTGCCCTCATCAGGCTCATACTTTCGCGTTTTTCACATACTTGTTGAACAGATCCTGGGTTTTTTCCTGTTTGGGTCACGTAGTAGTGTGGTACCACACTGAAACAGTCGATTAAACCTGGTTTCGAACAATATTTTTGAGGATAACGCATGTTAGGTCTAGGTTAGGTCTGGGATTTTCACTCATCAGGCTCATACTTTCGCATTTTTCTCATACTTCATGGCTAGATCCTGGGCTATTTCTGGATTGTATCACGTAGTAATGTGGTACCACACTGAAACAGTCAATTAAACCTGGTTTCGCTCAATATTTTAGAAGATAACGCATGTTAGGCCTAGGTTAGGCCTGGGATTTGCCCTCATCAGGGTCATACTTTCGCAGTTTTAACATGCATGTTGACCTGATCGAGTGTTTTTTCTGCTTTGGATCACGTAGTAAAGTGGTACCACAACTAAAACAGTCAATTAAACCTGGTTTCGATCACTATTTTAGAGGATAACGCAAGTTAGGTCTGGGATAGGTCTGGGATTAGCCCTCATCAGGCTCATACTTTCGCAGTTTTAACATGCATGTTGACCTGATCGAGGGTTTTGTCTGCTTTGGATCACGTAGTAAAGTGGTACCACAACTAAAACAGTCAATTAAACCTGGTTCCGATCAATATTTTAGAGAATAATTCATGTTAGGTCTAGGTTAGGTCTGGGATTAGCCCTCATCAGACTCATACTTTCGCACACTTCACATACTCGTTGACAAGATCCTGGGTTTTTTTCTTGTTTGGATCACGTAGTAATGTGGTACCACACTGAAACAGTCGATTAAACCTGGTTTCGATTAATATTTTAGAGGATAACGCATGTTAGGTCTGGGATAGGTCTGGGATTCGCCCTCATCAGGCTCATACTTTCGCATATTTCTCATACTTGATGGCTAGATCCTGGGCTTTTTCTGGATTGCATCATGTAGTAATGAAGAACAACACTGAAACAGTCAATTAAACCTGGTTTCCATCAATATCTTAGAGGACAACGCAAGTTAGGTCTGGGATAGGTCTGGGATTTGCCCTCATCAGGCTCATACTTTCGCGTTTTTCACATACTTGTTGAACAGATCCTGGGTTTTTTCTGGTTTCGATCACGTAGTAGTGTGGTACCACACTGAAACAGTACATTAAACCTGGTTTCGATCAATATTTTTGAGGATAACGCATGTTAGGTCTAGGTTAGGCCGGGGATTTTCACTCGTCAGACTCATACTTTCGCATTCTTCGCATACTTGTTGAACGGATCCTGGGTTTTGTCTGGTTTGGATCACGTAGTAATGTGGTACCACACTGAAACAGTCGATTAAACCAGGTTTCGATCAATATTTTTGAGGACAACGCAAGTTAGGTCTAGGTTAGGTCTGGGATTTGCCCTCATCAGGCTCATACTTTCGCGTTTTTCACATACTTGTTGAACAGATCCTGGGTTTTTTCTGGTTTGGATCACGTAGTCGTGTGGTACCACACTGAAACAGTACATTAAACCTGGTTTCGATCAATATTTTTGAGGATAACGCATGTTAGGTCTAGGTTAGGCCGGGGATTTTCACTCATCAGACTCATACTTTGGCATTCTTCACATACTTGTTGCACGGATCCTGGGTTTTTTCTGGTTTGGTTCACGTAGTAATGTGATACCACACTGGAACATTCAATTAAACCTGGTCTTGATAAATATTTTAGAGGATAACGCATGTTAGGTTTGGGTTAGGTCTAGGATTTGCCCTCATCAGGCTCATACTTTCGCATATTTCTCATACTTCATGGCTAGATCCTGGGCTGTTTCTGGATTGTATTACGTAGTAATGTGGTACCACGCTGAAACAGTCAATTAAACCTGGTTTCGATCAATAGTTTTGAGGATAACGCGTGTTAGGTCTAGGTTAGCCCAGGGATTTTCACTCATCAGACTCATACTTTCGCATTCTTCACATACTTGTTGAACGGATCCTGGGTTTTTTCTGGTTTGGATCACGTAGTAATGTGGGACCACACTGAAACAATCAATTAAACCTGGTCATGATAAATATTTTAGAGGATAACGCATGTTAGGTCTGGGTTAGGTCTTGGATTTGCCCTCATCAGGCTCTTACTTTCGCATATTTCTCATACTTGATGGCTAGATCCTGGGTTTCTTCCGGTTTGGGTCACGTGGTAGTGAAGTACCACACTGAAACAGTCGATTAAACCTGGTTTCGAACAATATTTTTTAGGATAACGCATGTTAGGTCTAGGTTAGGCCGGGGATTTTCACTCATCAGACTCATACTTTCGCATTCTTCACATACTTGTTGGACAGATACTGGGTTTTTTCTGGTTTGGTTCACGCAGTAATGTGGTACCACACTGAAACATTCAATTAAACCTGGTCTTGATAAATATTTTAGAGGACCACGCAAGTTAGGTCTGGGATAGGTCTAGGATTTGCCCTCATCAGACTCATACCTACGCACACTTCACATACTCGGTGAACAGATCCTGGGTTATTTTCTGGTTTGGATCACATAGTAATGTGGTACCAAACTGAAACAGTCAATTAAACCTGGTTTCCATCAATAGTTTAGAGGACAACGCATGTTAGGTCTAGGTTAGGCCTGGGATTTGCCCACATCAGGGTCATACTTTCGCAGTTTTAACATACATGTTGACCTGATCGAGGGTTTTTTCTGCTTTGGATCACGCAGTAAAGTGGTACCACACTGAAACAGTCCATTAAACCTGGTTTGGATCAATATTTTTGAGGATAACGCATGTTAGGTCTAGGTTAGGCCTGGGATTTTCACTCATCAGGCTCATACTTTCGCATTCTTCACATACTTGTTGGACAGATACTGGGTTTTTTCTGGTTTGGTTCACGCAGTAATGTGGTACCACACTGAAACATTCAATTAAACCTGGTCTTGATAAATATTTTAGAGGATAACGCATGTTAGGTTTGGGTTAGGTCTTGGATTTGCCCTCATCAGGCTCTTACTTTCGCATATCTCTCATACTTCATGGCTAGACCCTGGGCTGTTTCTGGATTGTATCACGAAGTAATGTGGTACCACGCTGAAACAGTCAATTAAACCTGATTTCGATCAATATTTTAGAGGATAACGCAAGTTAGGTCTGGGATAGGTCTGGGATTCGCCCTCATCAGGCTCATACTTTCGCATATTTCTCATACTTGATGGCTAGATCCTGGGTTTCTTCCGGTTTGGGTCACGTGGTAGTGAAGTACCACACTGAAACAGTCGATTAAACCTGGTTTCGAACAATATTTTTTAGGATAACGCATGTTAGGTCTAGGTTAGGCCGGGGATTTTCACTCATCAGACTCATACTTTCGCATTCTTCACATACTTGTTGAACGGATCCTGGGTTTTTACTGGTTTGGATCACGTAGTAATGTGGTACCACACTGAAACATTCAATTAAACCTGGTCTTGATAAATATTTTAGAGGACCACGCAAGTTAGGTCTGGGATAGGTCTGGGATTCGCCCTCATCAGGCTCATACTTTCGCGTTTTTCACATACTTGTTGAACTGATCCTGGGTTTTTTCTGGTTTGGATCACGTAGCAATGTGGTACCACACTGAAACAGTCGATTAAACCTGGTTTCGATCACTATTTTAGAGGGTAACGCAAGTTAGGTCTGGGATAGGTCTGGGATTAGCCCTCATCAGACTCATACTTTCGCATATTTCTCATACTTGATGACTAGATCCTGGGCTTTTTCTGGATTGCATCACGTAGTAATGAAGTACAACACTGAAACAGTCAATTAAACCTGGTTTCCATCAATACTTTAGAGGACAACGCATGTTAGGTCTAGGTTAGGCCTGGGATTTGCTCTCGTCAGGGTCATACTTTCGCAGTTTTAACATACATGTTGACGTGATCGAGGGTTTTTTCTGCTTTGGATCACGTAGTAAAGTGGTACCACATTGAAACAGTCCATTAAACCTTGTTTGGATCAATATTTTTGAGGATAACGCATGTTAGGTCTAGGTTAGGCCTGGGATTTTCACTCATCAGACTCATACTTTCGCATTCTTCACATACTTGTTGAACGGATCCTGGGTTTTTCTGGTTTGGATCACGTAGTAATGTGGGGCCACACTGAAACAATCAATTAAACCTGGTCTTGATAAATATTTTAGAGGACAACCCATGTTAGGTCTGGGTTAGGTCTAGGATTTGCTCTCATCAGGCTCATACTTTCGCATATTTCTCATACTTCATGGCTAGATCCTGGGATATTTCTGGATTGGATCACGTAGTAAAGTGGTACCACAACTAAAACAGTCAATTAAACCTGGTTTCGGTCACTATTTTAGAGGATAACGCAAGTTAGGTCTGGGATTATCCCTCATCAGACTCATACTTTCGCACACTTCACAAACTCGTTGACAAGATCCTGGGTTTTTTTCTGGTTTGGATCACGTAGTAATGTGGTACCACACTGAAACTGTCGATTAAACCTGGTTTCGAACACTATTTTAGAAGACAATGCAAGTTAGGTCTGGGATAGGTCTGGGTTTTGCCCTCATCAGGCTCATACTTTCGCGTTTTTCACATACTTGTTGAACAGATCCTGGTTTTTTTCTGGTTTGGATCATGTAGTAGTGTGGTACCACACTGAAACAGTCAATTAAACCTGGTTTCGATCACTATTTTACAGGATAACGCAAGTTAGGTCTGGGATAGGTCCGGGATTATCCCTCATCAGACTCATACTTTCGCACACTTCACATACTCGTTGACAAGATCCTGGGTTTTTTTCTGGTTTGGATCACGTAGTAATGTGGTACCACACTGAAACTGTCGGTTAAACCTGGTTTCGATCAATATTTTAGAGAATAATTCATGTTAGGTCTAGGTTAGGTCTGGGATTAGCCCTCATCAGACTCATACTTTCGCATTCTTCACATACTTGTTGACCGGATCCTGGGTTTTTTCTGGTTTGGTTCACGTAGTAATGTGGTACCACACTGAAACATTAAATTAAACCTGGTCTTGATAAATATTTTAGAGGATAACGCATGTTAGGTTTGGGTTAGGTCTAGGATTTGCCCTCATCAGGCTCATACTTTCGCATATTTCTCATACTTCATGGCTAGATCCTGGGCTGTTTCTGGATTGTATCGCGTAGTAATGTGGTACCACGCCGAAACAGTCAATTAAAACTGATTTCGATCAATATTTTAGAGGATCACGCAAGTTAGGTCTGGGACAGGTCTGGGATTCGCCCTCATCAGGTTCATACTTTCGCGTTTTTCACATACTTGTTGAACTGATCCTGGGTTTTTTCTGGTTTGGATCACGTAGCAATGTGGTACCACACTGAAACAGTCGATTAAACCTGGTTTCGATCACTATTTTAGAGGATAACGCAAGTTAGGTCTGGGATAGGTCTGGGATTAGCCCTCATCAGACTCATACTTTCGCATATTTCTCATACTTGATGGCTAGATCCTGGGCTTTTTCTGGATTGCATCACGTAGTAATGAAGTACAACACTGAAACAGTCAATTAAACCTGGTTTCCATCAATATTTTAGAGGACAACGCATGTTAGGTCTAGGTTAGGCCTGGGATTTGCCCTCATCAGGGTCATACTTTCGCAGTTTTAACATACATGTTGACGTGATCGAGGGTTTTTTCTGCTTTGGATCACGTAGTAAAGTGGTACCACAACTAAAACAGTCAATTAAACCTGGTTTCGATCAATATTTTAGAGAATAATTCATGTTAGGTCTAGGTTAGGTCTGGGATTAGCCCTCATCAGACTCATACTTTCGCATTCTTCACATACTTGTTGAACGGATCCTGGGTTTTTACTGGTTTGGATCACGTAGTAATGTGGGGCCACACTGAAACAATCAATTATACCTGGTCTTGATAAATATTTTAGAGGACAACCCATGTTAGGTCTGGGTTAGGTCTAGGATTTGCTCTCATCAGGCTCATACTTTCGCATATTTCTCATACTTCATGAATAGATCCTGGGATATTTCTGGATTGGATCACGTAGTAAAGTGGTACCCCAACTAAAACAGTCAATTAAGCCTGGTTTCGATCACTATTTTAGAGGATAACGCAAGTTAGGTCTGGGATAGGTCTGGGATTATCCCTCATCAGACTCATACTTTCGCACACTTCACATACTCGTTGACAAGATCCTGGGTTTGTTTCTGGTTTGGATCACGTAGTAATGTGGTACAACACTGAAACTGTCGATTAAACCTGGTTTCGAACACTATTTTAGAAGACAATGCAAGTTAGGTCTGGGATAGGTCTGGGTTTTGCCCTCATCAGGCTCATACCTACGCACACTTCACATACTCGGTGAACAGATCCTGGGTTATTTTCTGGTTTGGATCACATAGTAATGTGGTACCAAACTGAAACAGTCAATTAAACCTGGTTTCCATCAATAGTTTAGAGGACAACGCATGTTAGGTCTAGGTTAGGCCTGGGATTATCCCTCATGAGACTCATACTTTCGCACACTTCACATACTCGTTGACAAGATCCTGGGTTTTTTTCTGGTTTGGATCACGTAGTAATGTGGTACCACACTGAAACTGTCGGTTAAACCTGGTTTCGATCAATATTTTAGTGGATAACGCAAGTTAGGTCTGGGATAGGTCTGGGATTTGCCCTCATCAGACTCATACCTACGCACACTTCACATACTCGGTGAACAGATCCTGGGTTATTTTCTGGTTTGGATCACATAGTAATGTGGTACCAAACTGAAACAGTCAATTAAACCTGGTTTCCATCAATAGTTTAGAGGACAACGCATGTTAGGTCTAGGTTAGGCCTGGGATGTGCCCACATCAGGGTCATACTTTCGCAGTTTTAACATACATGTTGACCTGATCGATGGTTTTTTCTGCTTTGGATCACGCAGTAAAGTGGTACCACACTGAAACAGTCCATTAAACCTGGTTTGGATCAATATTTTAGAGGATAACGCATGTTAGGTCTAGGTTAGGCCTGGGATTTTCACTCATCAGGCTCATACTTTCGCATTCTTCACATACTTGTTGGACAGATACTGGGTTTTTTCTGGTTTGGTTCACGCAGTAATGTGGTACCACACTGAAACATTCAATTAAACCTGGTCTTGATAAATATTTTAGAGGATAACGCATGTTAGGTTTGGGTTAGGTCTTGGATTTGCCCTCATCAGTCTCATACTTTCGCATATCTCTCATACTTCATGGCTAGACCCTGGGCTGTTTCTGGATTGTACCACGTAGTAATGTGGTACCACGCTGAAACAGTCAATTAAACCTGATTTCGATCAATATTTTAGAGGATAACGCAAGTTAGGTCTGGGATAGGTCTGGGATTCGCCCTCATCAGGCTCATACTTTCGCATATTTCTCATACTTGATGCCTAGATCCTGGGTTTCTTCCGGTTTGGGTCACGTGGTAGTGTGGTACCACACTGAAACAGTCGATTAAACCTGGTTTCGAACAATATTTTTTAGGATAACGCATGTTAGGTCTAGGTTAGGCCGGGGATTTTCACTCATCAGACTCATACTTTCGCATTCTTCACATACTTGTTGAACGGATCCTGGGTTCTTACTGGTTTGGATCACGTAGTAATGTGGTACCACACTGAAACATTCAATTAAACCTGGTCTTGATAAATATTTTAGAGGATAACGCATGTTAGGTCTGGGATAGGTCTGGGATTTGCATTCATCAGACTCATACTTTCGCACGCCTCACATACTCGTTGAACAGATCCTGGGTTATTTTCTGGTTTGGATCACATAGTAATGTGGTACTACACTGAAACAGTCGCTAAACCAGGTTTCGATCAATATTTTTGAGGATAACGCATGTCAGGCCTAGGTTAGGCCTGGGATTTTGACTCTTCAGACTCATACTTTCGCACTCTTCACATACTTGTTGAACGGATCCTGGGTTTTTTCTGGTTTGGATCACGTAGTAATGTGGGACCACACTGAAACAATCAATTAAACCTGGTTTCCATCAATAGTTTAGAGGAAAACGCATGTTAGGTCTAGGTTAGGCCTGGGATTTGCCCTCATCAGGGTCATACTTCCGCGTTTTTGACATACTTGTTGAACTGGTCCTCGGTTTTTTCTGGTTTGGATCACGTAGCAATGTGGTACCACACTGAAGCAGTCGATTAAACCTGGTTTCGATCAATATTTTAGAGGATAACGCAAGTTTGGTCTGGGATAGGTCTGGGATTTGCCCTCATCAGGCTCATACTTTCGCGTTTTTGACATACTTGTTGAACTGGTCCTCGGTTTTTTCTGGTTTGGATCACGTAGCAATGTGGTACCACACTGAAACAGTCGATTAAACCTGGTTTCGATCAATATTTTAGAGGATAACGCAAGTTTGGTCTGGGATAGGTCTGGGATTTGCCCTCATCAGGGTCATACTTCCGCAGTTTTAACATACATGTTGACCTGATCGAGGGTTTTTTCTGCTTTGTATCACGTAGTAAAGTGGTTCCACACTGAAACAGTCCATTAAACCTGGTTTGGATCAATATTTTAGAAGATAACGCATGTTAGGTCTAGGTTTGCCCTGGGATTTTCACTCATCAGACTCATACTTTCGCATTCTTCACATACTTGTTGACCGGATCCTGGGTTTTCTCTGGTTTGGTTCACGTAGTAATGTGGTACCACACTGAAACATTCAACTAAACCTGGTCTTGATAAATATTTTAGAGGATAACGCATGTTAGGTTTGGGTTAGGTCTAGGATTTGCCCTCATCAGGCTCATACTTTCGCATATTTCTCATACTTCATGGCTAGATCCTGGGCTGTTTCTGGATTGTATCACGTAGTAATGTGGTACCACGCTGAAACAGTCAATTAAACCTGATTTCGATCAATATTTTAGAGGATAACGCAAGTTAGGTCTGGGATAGGTCTGGGATTCGCCCTCATCAGGCTCATACTTTCGCATATTTCTCATACTTGATGGCTAGATCCTGGGTTTCTTCCGGTTTGGGTCACGTGGTAGTGTGGTACCACACTGAAACAGTCGATTAAACCTGGTTTCGAACAATATTTTTTAGGATAACACATGTTAGGTCTAGGTTAGGCCGGGGATTTTCACTCATCAGACTCATACTTTCGCATTCTTCACATACTTGTTGAACGGATCCTGGGTTTTTACTGGTTTGGATCACGTAGTAATGTGGTACCACACTGAAGCAGTCGATTAAGCCTGGTTTCGATCAATATTTTAGAGGATAACGCAAGTTTGGTCTGGGATAGGTCTGGGATTTGCCCTCATCAGGCTCATACTTTCGCATTCTTCACATACTTGTTGAACGGATCCTGGGTTTTTTCTGGTTTGGATCACGTTGTAATGTGGAACCACACCGAAACAATCAATTAAACCTGGTCATGATCAATATTTTAGAGAATAATTCATGTTATGTCTAGGTTAGGTCTGGGATTTGCTCTCATCAGGCTCATTCTTTCGCATATTTCTCATACTTGATGGCTAGATCCTGGGCTTTTTCTGGATTGCATCACGTAGTAATGAAGTACAACACTGAAACAGTCAATTAAACCTGGTTTCCATCAATATTTTAGAGGACAACGCATGTTAGGTCTAGGTTAGGCCTGGGATTTGCCCTCATCAGGGTCATACTTCCGCAGTTTTAACATACATGTTGACCTGATCGAGGGTTTTTTCTGCTTTGTATCACGTAGCAATGTGGTACCACACCGAAGCAGTCGATTAAACCTGGTTTCGATCAATGTTTTAGAGGATAACGCAAGTTTGGTCTGGGATAGGTCTGGGATTTGCCCTCATCAGGCTCATACTTTCGCATTCTTCACATACTTGTTGAACGGATCCTGGGTTTTTTCTGGTTTGGATCACGTAGTAATGTGGGACCACACTGAAACAATCAATTAAACCTGGTCATGATCAATATTTTAGAGAATAATTCATGTTATGTCTAGGTTAGGTCTGGGATTTGCTCTCATCAGGCTCATTCTTTCGCATATTTCTCATACTTGATGGCTAGATCCTGGGCTTTTTCTGGATTGCATCACGTAGTAATGAAGTACAACACTGAAACAGTCAATTAAACCAGGTTTCCATCAATATTTTAGAGGACAACGCATGTTAGGTCTAGGTTAGGCCTGGGATTTGCCCTCATCAGGGTCATACTTCCGCAGTTTTAACATACATGTTGACCTGATCGAGGGTTTTTTCTGCTTTGTATCACGTAGTAAAGTGTTTCCACACTGAAACAGTCCATTAAACCTGGTTTGGATCAATATTTTAGAAGATAACGCATGTTAGGTCTAGGTTTGCCCTGGGATTTTCACTCATCAGACTCATACTTTCGCATTCTTCACATAGTTGTTGACCGGATCCTGGGTTTTCTCTGGTTTGGTTCACGTAGTAATGTGGTACCACACTGAAACATTCAACTAAACCTGGTCTTGATAAATATTTTAGAGGATAACGCATGTTAGGTTTGGGTTAGGTCTAGGATTTGCCCTCATCAGGCTCATACTTTCGCATATTTCTGATACTTCATGGCTAGATCCTGGGCTGTTTCTGGATTGTATCACGTAGTAATGTGGTACCACGCCGAAACAGTCAATTAAAACTAGTTTCGATCAATATTTTAGAGGATAACACAAGTTAGGTCTGGGATAGGTCTGGGATTCGCCCTCATCAGGCTCATACTTTCGCGTTTTTCACATTGTTTAAATATGTTAAAAAACTATTTAAAATCGCGTTAGTCTGAAAACATTAAATTCTCGGCTGCGATTCCCGTATCCGTTTGTGTACGTGACACTGCGGAAGGTTAAGCGTTCGTCAGGTTCGTTGAACGTTCGGACGATTTAAAACCGCAGCCGTTTACGTGTTTTTGTACGCCGACCTCACGCGAAGATTCGCTTCGCACCGGTTTAAACGGTATCGTGACGTCAGCGTCGAGAGAGAGAACCGTATAATATATTGAAAAGAGATCGACAGCTGAATTCGGCAGCGCCGCATCGCGACGACAAGGCGCGACCGAGTCTTCGTCTGTCGATCCGCGACAATATTCGTAATTATTCACGAGCCGACTGCCAACGGGAGCGGATCCCAGAAGATCTCGCTCCTCAAGTACGGACTCGCACATAATATTCGGACTTGTATA
The DNA here is from genome assembly GCF_051014445.1 of Colletes latitarsis. NCBI lineage: Eukaryota > Metazoa > Arthropoda > Insecta > Hymenoptera > Colletidae > Colletes > Colletes latitarsis. The sequence continues at coordinate 4,086,289 of NW_027488366.1, read as the reverse complement.
AAAAAGAATTCTCTCCGTTGCTGCGGTTAGAGTTTCCCAGAACAATCTACCTGCGACAAAAGGGAGGTCGTAATACACGCAACGCGTGGCGCGACCGCCTTCGCTAGGAAGGATTGTACGTTGCAGTCGTTGCCGCGACCGCGACGTAAGGGACTCAGGGTGCACCCACCCAGAATCCCTTTAAAGCTATACGGCTTTGGAGCCTCCCAAAGGTCATACCGTTGAATCGGTACCGCCTCGTGGAGTGCTCTTCGTGCAAAGGTCGCCAAAAAACCCTCTCCAAAAACCCGTCGGTGTACGAGTCGACCGTACACCCTACGGAGGAGTTCGGGTTCAAGGTCGCCTCACCTTCCGTCACGCCGCCTACCAAATACGGTCCCCGTGCAACACGGTCGCCGGGTAGGCTTTATAGTGCGGTTGGACCCGCGAGGGATTTTTTGCAAAGGACACTTTACTGTCACGGTCCCCGGTAGAAACGGTCGCCGTGCAGTAATTTTACAGTGTCGCAGGAAATCACCTCGCACGACGTTCCTACGTCACCCGCACGGAGAGCGTGCTCACGGGATCCACCCATTTGGAGCTTTACGACCTCCATTTGGTGACCCGTCCGTGGCTAAGTCGCCCCCGACAGATACGAGTGAATTCTCTTCTGTTCAGGGCAAACGTATCGCTGATAGTTTCAATAAATAATTATCAGCGTACAAGTACAAATTTACAGTCCACTGATTCACGTTGAACGACAGCCGATTCCCCCCTCCCAGCGCACAGCTAGCCGCTAGGAGAGCGAGGCGAACAGCTGACGAGCGTGTTTACGATACGTGTACGCACGTATTTAATCTGAACAAACCTTTGTTACAGCAACCAAGGTTCATCCCAACCGGGGCAACGCCGGTGAATCTCCACCCCCGGCTGGATTATAAAATAATTCTCGTTTTTTTGTAATTTATATTTTTTTTATTTTTTTCATTTTTTTTTGTTAAAATTAAATAAAAGGCTTGTCGCAAAGCAACAAGCGAAAATTACAAAATAAAAAACTTATCAATCACTCTCCCTAGTATTTCCCTCGTCCGGACCCCGGTTAGAACCCTTAGTTTCTAACAAACGGTCCTTCGAGCCGGATTGAGGTTGAAAGAACAGGAAAGAGTTGCAGTACGTTCACGTAAGTCGCTGCTTACGGAACCACTTAATTTCGAGTAGATTGTAAAATCCTCGAATTAGAGATCACCATGTCTGTCGCCAAGGATGAAGGTCGAAGCGAGTTCGAAGGCGATCTCGACGACCTGATCACCCGGTTCGACATGATGTCAAGGTCGATCTCTTACTTAAAGAAACGTGGCCGAGCTCAGTTCACTGAGGAGCTCCTCAGGACAAAGCTCGCCACCGTATCCGAACAATACAAGGAAGCTATTGAGCAGTACTTGTCGATTCGGAGAAAATATGCCCCTGCGAAACGCAACACGTGCGACTTCCTCGCAAAAGGTGGCGTAGAGAATAAGGAGACGGAATATATGGAATTCCAGGCGTACGTTACCACGGAGCTGACCAGACTGGCCGCTGAATCAAAAGCGGCACCCACGTCGGTCAGCCCCCATGACGTCGCTATCGAACTTCCAAAACAACGGCTCCCCAAGTTCGGAGGTGACCCACGTAAATGGAGACATTTCGCGGATCTGTTCACCTCCGGCATAATAAATAATCCGAGGCTTGCAGATGTGCATCGATTGCAATATCTGAACGCCTGTCTGGAGGATAAAGCGTTGGCAGCGATCGCGCACCTCGAAGTTACCGATGAGAATTTCGAAGTGGCGTGGAAAACCCTGAAAGAACAATTCGGGTTACCACGTATCGTGACCGCCAAATTGCTTAATCAACTGACCAAACTGAAAACGATTAAAAGAGATGATCTCGATAGCCTAAATCAGGTCGTCGTCGTTTTCAAACAGGCCCTTGCGGCATTCGAAAAACGGGCACGATTTTACAGCAGCGAAACTGGCTGCTTGCCCATACTATTCGAAGCCATTTAGAAGGGCCTCTGAAAGCTGAGTGGGAACGGTCGCAACGTCTCACCCCGGACTATCCCTCGCATGTCGAGCTGATAGAGTTCCTGGAGGGGCATGCAAGGGCTCTAACTATGTTAGATGAAGGTCCGAGCAAGCCTACGACCGAACACCCACCGAAACATAAAGTACGGAGTCACAACTCCGTTCTAGAAAGTCCAGCTGAGAAAACTGTGACCTGCGGATTTTGCGGCCTTGAGCACAGAATGACCAAATGTGGTGCATTCAGAAACTTGACGCCGAACCGCCGCTATCAGTTTATAAAAGATAGCCAGCGGTGCATTCTCTGCTTGTCACCTCAGCATGGAAACGCGCGTTGTCCATCCGAGGAGGGGTGCCCGAAGTGCAAGGGCAGACATCATGCTCTGCTGCATTTTGAGACCTTTCGTAGCGAAACCGAAAGTCGTAAACCTGCGACAACGGTTTCGTCGGACAAACGCCCGAAAAAGCGGTATACGGCTCCATCGAGCCGGCCGCAACCTGCCGAACGAGCAGCTCGTACCACGACGTCACAGGCAACGACGTCACAGCCCGGTACGTCACATTGTATCGCGCTCGGTGCAGACGTACCGAAGGCTGTGCTGTTAGCCACGGCGAGCGTGCGTGTGTACGGAGAGAACGGTGCGTCGCGAATCGCGCGCGCACTGATCGATCAGGGTTCCGAGTCGTCTTTCATCTCCGCGAATTTGACAAATGACCTCAAATTCTCGCGGAGGAAATCCCCAGCCACAGTGACGGGCTTGGGGGGCGGCCGAACCCAACAAATTAAATACAGCGTGCAGATGCATTTGGGAACGGTACAAGATACCGCGCCGTTAGTCGAGACGAGAGCGTACATCGTACACAAAATTACGAGCTACGCCTCGCCCTTGGCCGGTGCACTCAAATGCGACGCGCTGCGGGATCTGCCGCTTGCAGATCCAAATCCAGCTTCCGGTCAACCGATTGAAGTGTTGACCGGTGCGGACCTGTACGCGCAAATTATTCGACCGGGTTTCCGTCGAATAAGCAGTACAGGTCCAATCGCCCAAGAAACTGCATTTGGCTGGATTCTTTCCGGCCCAATAAATGCTAAGGGCAGTAAAAACAAAACTTTGCGGACGTTGCACTGTAACGTCCTCGAATCGCTGGACACGGCGATTCGCAAGTTTTGGGAAGTCGAAGAACTCCCTTCGACCTCGGTACACACCAAGGCGGAGGAGGAGTGTGAAATGCACTTCCAAAAAACCGTCGCTCGAGATGCGACAGGACGGTTTGTCGTCCGATTGCCTTTTTCTTACCCGAGACCGGACGAAGCGTTAGGAAACTCCTATCGAATCGCTCTCTCCGCCCTTGGGAGGTTGAGGAAAAAATTGGACACCGACCAGACCCTCGTAAGAGAATATACGACGTTTCTCGAGGAATATGAGGAGCTGGGTCATATGACTCGCATAGAGCCTATTGACGAGACCAGACTCTATATTCCGCATCGAGCGGTCATACGCACCGAGAGTGCAACGACTAAATTAAGAGTCGTATTTAACGCGACAAGCCGAACTACCGGCGGTCGTTCATTAAATGACATCCTACACGTAGGTCCAAAATTGCAGAACGACATCACGTCAGTCTTGACCCGATGGCGTCTGTATGAATACGTGTTGGTGGCTGACATTGAGAAAATGTTCCGACAGATTCTCGTCGCCCCGCAGGATCGTCGTTTTCAATGCATCCTATGGCGCACACCCGAAAACGAACAGCTCAATGCGTTCGAATTAAATACCGTAACGTACGGTACGGCGTGTGCACCATACCTGTCGATGCGAACCCTCCTTGAGTTAAAAAATCAGGACGGGCACAGGTACCCCCTTGCCGCCCCGATTCTCGAGCAGGACATTTATGTAGACGACGTTTTTATGGGAGCACCCGATACGTCTTTGTTGGAGAAAATTCGCAACCAAGTTTGCGAGCTCCTACAAAGAGGTGGGTTTAAGCTGCGAAAATGGGCAGGAAATTCGCCATTGTTATTGCGAAATATCCCCCAAAGCGCTCACTCCCACGCCGTCGACCTTACCTTGTTCGATGACAGCGAATTAAAGGTATTAGGTTTACGCTGGATACCGTCCGGCGATTATTTTTATTTCAATCTGCAACGGTTTCAGCCGTCTGCCTTGCCGATGACAAAACGGAATTTGTTTTCGGAGATTGCTAAGTTGTTCGATCTGCTCGGCTGGTTATCACCAGTCGTGATTCGCGCAAAGATTCTGATGCAATCCCAATGGCTGGAAAAAATCCAGTGGGATGATCAAATCTCAGCGAATACGCTCAATACGTGGAATACGTTTTGCGTGGATTGGAGCAGCTTAAATAAGCTAAAAATCCCCAGATGGATTAATTATGGAGCCGACACAATTTCCGTGGAAATTCATGGATTTTGTGACGCTTCGCTCGCAGCCTACTTAGCGGTCACTTACTTACGAGTGACCACAATGAGCAATGTCACCTCCTCGACATTGATAATGGCAAAAACGCGAGTGGCTCCAATTAAAACGCAGTCAATTCCTGTACTGGAATTGAACGGCGCCGTGCTGCTCGCCGAGCTTATTGTGCACGTGGAGAAGTCACTTTCATTGAAGGTCGACAGAATAATCTGCTGGACAGATTCCACGATCGCATTGGCATGGTTGAGAAAGCACGCCTCCACATGGAAGGTTTTAATCGCCAACCGTGTGTCAAAGGTCCAAACGTTACTTCCGAATGCTGAATGGAGGCACGTTCCCACCCGCTTCAATCCCGCGGATCTGAATTCGCGCGGAGTGGAAGCTGCGGAACTCCTTCAATCTAAGCTGTGGATTTCAGGACCAAGTTGGCTAACGGAATCGAAAGATTGTTGGCCGAAAACGCCTTCGTCCATCGAGACCGAAGAAGGGAAGCGCAAAGTGCACGCCCACGTAGCAATTCCGGAGAAAGAATGGGAATTTGTATTTCGATTCTCGACCTGGAATAAGCTACTTCGCGTAACCGCATACTGTCTCCGACTGAGGGGACCGATGCAAGGTGAGCGAAGGTCGTATGATGCGAAGATCGTTGACGCGTCTGAGATGCAGCTCGCAAGCGAGAGAATTGTCCGCTACATCCAGCGCACGCATTTTGCAAAGGAGTACCGGTGTTTGAAAAACCACCGAAAAATCCCAGCAAAATCAACATTAAAAAGTCTGAACCCTTTTCTCGATGACAAAGATGTCTTGAGAGTCGGAGGCAGACTGGAAAATACAACACTGTCATGGGAAACCAAGCACCCCATAATTTTGCCGAAACATCACGTTTCTACGATGATAATTCGGCAGTGCCACATTGACACGTTGCACGGGGGATTGCAGTTGACCATGTACACAGTAAGACAAAGATTTTGGATTCTCGGCTGTCGAAATGCAGCGCGAACGGTAATCCATGGATGCATGCGATGCGTTAGATGGAGGGTAAAAACCTCCACGTAAATCATGCAGGATTTAATACCTGAGCGTTGCCGCGAGGCGAGAGCATTTTCGAACTGCGGAGTGGATTATGCGGGACCTTTTCTTGTCCGCGACTCCGCCGGTCGAGGAAAAACCGCCCACAAAGCGTACATAGCAGTTTTTGTCTGTTACGCGACACGGGCCATCCACATCGAACTCGTCCACGATTATACGACGAGTGCCTTTTTGGCAGCATTAGATCGATTCATTGCACGAAGGGGAGTTCCGTCCTGCATTTTCAGTGACAATGGAACGAACTTTGTCGGGGCAGATCGAGAATTACGCGAAAATTTCGAAGCAGTGTACAACACGCAAGAAATGCGTAATAAATGCAGTCAAAAAGGAATTAGATGGAAATTTAACCCACCGAGTGCACCGCACTTCGGTGGCATGCAAGAGGCCGGTGTGAAATCGGTGAAATTTCACCTGAAGCGGACTCTGGGCGAATTCACTCCCACAAGCGAAGAGTTACAAACATTGCTTTGTTAAATCGAAGCGAGTTTAAACTCGCGACCGATTGCCGCTTTGAGTGATAGCCCGGACGATTACGCGCCGCTCACACCGGGGCATTTCTTAGTCGGAAGTCCGCTGAACGCGCTTCCGACACAATCAGTGGAAACTGAAAAACTCTCCCGTTTGACACGATGGAGGGCGATTCAAAAATTCCACGAACAAATCTGGAGGCATTGGACACGTGATTATCTCACGCACCTCCAGAATCGTTATAAGTGGCGTACAGCCCAAAAAACATTAAAACTAAACGACTTAGTTTTAGTGCAAAATCCTCTCCTCCCCCCGAATCAATGGGAAATGGGACGAGTAGAGGAGGTATTCACCGGCAGGGATGGAAATGCACGTGTTGTTAAAATACACACGGAAAAATCCATTTTTACGCGACCTATTACGCGGTTGTGTAAGCTGCCTGTGGAAGAAACCGAGTCGGCAACGGTTAGCGACGCCGACGAGGTCACATAAAAACCATAACATCCAACGGCCGAAAGTGATCGAAAGGTGAGAAACGACCGTTTCTAGAAATAAACGGTGTTGATTCTCACCTGACCGTTGTCACTGAAAGTTCAAACGGATTAGTGGGGGTTACGAATCCACCAATCTGAGTTGGATTATTGGTAGGGCGTAACGAATAATCCGAGCGCCCCCGAATCGTAACGGAATTCGCGGAATCGAAAACCGCTCAGTTCCTAAACGACAGCATCATGAGTGACACCGCGTCCAACATATCTTGCGAGAGTAGTGCGGTATCCTTTTCCGGGGACCCGGAAATCGATGAGCGATTCGGGCGCATTTTGCAGCTCGGGGAAAGGCCCATATCCCCGAGAGGCAATAAAGAGGAGCCTACCACCGTACAGGCGCCAGGAGAACCGGAGGTGACCCTCAATTTCGGGGTCGACTCATTCAGGATTCCGGCCAGGGTTATAACGACAACCCGAAAATACCACTACCGGGCCCCCGGAGGCCAATACGTCCTCCGATGGGACAAGGACGGACACATGCGGTCCTGTGCGTGGCGGGCCGACAAACCGGAGGAATCGACCCCGCCGCCACCACCAGCAGTGCCAGGGTCGACTTTGGCTGCCCCCACCGACCGAGCTCCGCAACAAAAGCGGAAACGGAGGAAACAGGCGAAACTCGCCCCGGCCACCCCTGGACCGTCCACCAGCGGCCTGCAGCCGCAGACCCCAGCGGCCCCGGCAAAGAAAAAAAGAAGGACCTGGCAGCCGGCGTTCGGTCAGATCGCCATGGCTTTCGCCATGGCGGACCAGATGCTGACCACGTCCATGAGATTCCTTCAACAGGCTGCAGCTGGTCAATAGTAAGTACTTTTGATTTTTTACAATTAAAAGTGCGCGAGTTCTCTCTCTCCGCGTAAAAAAGTGACCGTACGGGACTACCGCGTTCTCCGGGTATTGCACAATTCGTGCAAGGGGGGGGCGGTATGTTTAAATATGTTAAAAAACTATTTAAAATCGCGTTAGTCTGAAAACATTAAATTCTCGGCTGCGATTCCCGTATCCGTTTGTGTACGTGACACTGCGGAAGGTTAAGCGTTCGTCAGGTTCGTTGAACGTTCGGACGATTTAAAACCGCAGCCGTTTACGTGTTTTTGTACGCCGACCTCACGCGAAGATTCGCTTCGCACCGGTTTAAACGGTATCGTGACGTCAGCGTCGAGAGAGAGAACCGTATAATATATTGAAAAGAGATCGACAGCTGAATTCGGCAGCGCCGCATCGCGACGACAAGGCGCGACCGAGTCTTCGTCTGTCGATCCGCGACAATATTCGTAATTATTCACGAGCCGACTGCCAACGGGAGCGGATCCCAGAAGATCTCGCTCCTCAAGTACGGACTCGCACATAATATTCGGACTTGTATAAAAAAGAATTCTCTCCGATGCTGCGGTTAGAGTTTCCCAGAACAATCTACCTGCGACAAAAGGGAGGTCGTAATACACGCAACGCGTGGCGCGACCGCCTTCGCTAGGAAGGATTGTACGTTGCAGTCGTTGCCGCGACCGCGACGTAAGGGACTCAGGGTGCACCCACCCAGAATCCCTTTAAAGCTATACGGCTTTGGAGCCTCCCAAAGGTCATACCGTTGAATCGGTACCGCCTCGTGGAGTGCTCTTCGTGCAAAGGTCGCCAAAAAACCCTCTCCAAAAACCCGTCGGTGTACGAGTCGACCGTACACCCTACGGAGGAGTTCGGGTTCAAGGTCGCCTCACCTTCCGTCACGCCGCCTACCAAATACGGTCCCCGTGCAACACGGTCGCCGGGTAGGCTTTATAGTGCGGTTGGACCCGCGAGGGATTTTTTGCAAAGGACACTTTACTGTCACGGTCCCCGGTAGAAACGGTCGCCGTGCAGTAATTTTACAGTGTCGCAGGAAATCACCTCGCACGACGTTCCTACGTCACCCGCACGGAGAGCGTGCTCACGGGATCCACCCATTTGGAGCTTTACGACCTCCATTTGGTGACCCGTCCGTGGCTAAGTCGCCCCCGACAGATACGAGTGAATTCTCTTCTGTTCAGGGCAAACGTATCGCTGATAGTTTCAATAAATAATTATCAGCGTACAAGTACAAATTTACAGTCCACTGATTCACGTTGAACGACAGCCGATTCCCCCCTCCCAGCGCACAGCTAGCCGCTAGGAGAGCGAGGCGAACAGCTGACGAGCGTGTTTACGATACGTGTACGCACGTATTTAATCTGAACAAACCTTTGTTACAGCAACCAAGGTCCATCCCAACCGGGGCAACGCCGGTGAATCTCCACCCCCGGCTGGATTATAAAATAATTCTCGTTTTTTTGTAATTTATATTTTTTTTATTTTTTTCATTTTTTTTTGTTAAAATTAAATAAAAGGCTTGTCGCAAAGCGCCAAGCGAAAATTACAAAATAAAAAACTTATCAATCACTCTCCCTAGTATTTCCCTCGTCCGGACCCCGGTTAGAACCCTTAGTTTCTAACACACATACTTGTTGAACTGATCCTGGATTTTTTCTGGTTTGGATCACGTAGTAAAGTGGTACCACACTAAAACAGTCGATTAAACCTGGTTCCGATCAATATTTTAGAGGATAACGCATGTTAGGTCTAGGTTAGCCCTGGGATTTTCACTCATCAGACTCATACTTTCGCATCCTTCACATACCTGTTGAACGGATCCTGGGTTTTTTCTGGTTTGGATCACGTAGTAATGTGGTACCAAACTGAAACGGTCAATTAAACCTGGTTTCGATCAATATTTTAGAGGATAACGCAAGTTAGGTCTGGGATAGGTCTGGGATTTGCTCTCATCAGGCTCATTCTTTCGCATATTTCTCATACTTGATGGCTAGATCCTGGGCTTTTTCTGGATTGCATCACGTAGTAATGAAGTACAACACTGAAACAGTCAATTAAACCTGGTTTCCATCAATATCTTAGAGGACAACGCAAGTTAGGTCTGGGATATGTCTGGGATTTGCCCTCATCAGGCTCATACTTTCGCGTTTTTCACATACTTGTTAAACAGATCCTGGGTTTTTTCTGGTTTGGATCACGTAGTAGTGTGGTACCACACTGAAACAGTCCATTAAACCTGGTTTGGATCAATATTTTAGGGGATAACGCATGTTAGGTCTAGGTTAGGTCTGGGATTTTCACTCATCAGACTCATACTTTCGCATTCTTCACATACTTGATGAACGGATCCTGGGTTTTTTCTGGTTTGGATCACGTAGTAATGTGGTACCACACTGAAACAGTCGATTAAACCTGGTTTCGATCAAAATTTTAGAGGATAACGCAAGTTAGGTCTGGGATAGGTCTGGGATTTTCACTCATCAGACTCATACTTTCGCATTCTTCACATACTTGTTGAACGGATCATGGGATTTTTCTGGTTTGGATCACGTAGTAATGTGGGATCACACTGAAACAGTCAATTAAACCTGGTTTCGATCAATATTTTAGAGAATAATTCATGTTAGGTCTAGGTTAGGTCTGGGATTTGCTCTCATCAGGCTCATTCTTTCGCATATTTCTCATACTTGATGGCTAGATCCTGGGCTTTTTCTGGATTCCATCACGTAGTAATGAAGTACAACACTGAAACAGTCAATTAATCCTGGTTTCCATGAATATTTTAGAGGACAACGCACGTTAGGTCTAGGTTAGGTCTGGGATTTTCTCTCATCAGACTCATAATTTCGCAGTTTTAACATACATGTTGACCTGATCGAGGGTTTTTCTGCTTTGGATCACGTAGTAAAGTGGTATCACACTGGAGCTGTCCATTAAACCTGGTTTGGATCAATATTTTAGAGGATAACGCATGTTAGGTTTGGGTTAGGTCTAGGTTTGCTCTCATCAGGCTCATTCTTTCGCATATTTCTCATACTTGATGGCTAGATCCTGGGCTTTTTCAGGATTGCATCACGTAGTAATGAAGTACAACACTGAAACAGTCAATTAAACCTGGTTTCCATCAATATCTTAGAGGACAACGCAAGTTAGGTCTGGGATAGGTCTGGGACTTGCCCTGATCAGGCTCATACTTTCGCATATTTCTCATACATGTTGAACAGATCCTGGGTTTTTTCTGGTTTGGATCACGTAGTAATGTGGGACCACACTGAAACAATCAATTAAACCTGGTCTTGATAAATATTTTAGAGGATAACGCATGTTAGGTCTGGGTTAGGTCTAGGATTTGCCCTCATCAGGCTCATACTTTCGCATATTTCTCATACTTCATGGCTAGATCCTGGGCTGTTTCTGGATTGTATCACGTAGTAATGTGGTACCACGCTGAAACAGTCAATCAAACCTGGTTTTCATCAATATTTTAGAGGATAACGCAAGTTAGGTCTGGGATAGGTCTAGGATTTGCCCTCATCAGGCTCTTACTTTCGCATATTTCTCATACTTCATGGCTAGATCCTGGGCTGTTTCTGGATTGTATCACGTAGTAATGTGGTACCACGCTGAAACAGTCAATCAAACCTGGTTTCCATCAATATTTTAGAGGATAACGCAAGTTAGGTCTAGGTTAGGTCTGGGATTTGCTCTCATCAGGCTCATTCTTTCGCATATTTCTCATACTTGATGGCTAGATCCTGGGCTTTTTCTGGATTGCATCACGTAGTAATGTAGTACCACACTGAAACAGTCAATGAAACCTGATTTCCATCAATATTATAGAGGACAACGCAAGTTAGGTCTAGGTAAGTCCTGGGATTTTCACTCATCAGTCTCATACTTTCGCATTCTTCACATACTTGTTGAACTGATCCTGGGTTTTTTTCTGGTTTGGATCACGTAGTAATGTGGTACCACACTGAAACAGTCGATTAAACCTGGTTCCGATCAATATTTTAGAGGATAACGCATGTTAGGTCTAGGTTAGCCCTGGGATTTTCACTCATCAGTCTCATACTTTCGCATTCTTCACATACTTGTTGAACTGATCCTGGGTTTTTACTGGTTTGGATCACGTAGTAATGTGGTACCACACTGAAACAGTCGATTAAACCTAGTCTCGATCAATATTTTAGTGAATAATTCATGTTAGGTCTAGGTTAGGTCTGGGATTTGCTCTCATTAGGCTCATTCTTTCGCATATTTCTCATACTTGATGGCTAGATCCTGGGCTTTTTCTGGATTGCATCACGTAGTAATGTAGTACCACACTGAAACAGTCAATGAAACCTGGTTTCCATCAATATTTTAGAGGACAACGCAAGCTAGGTCTAGGTAAGGCCTGTGATTTTCACTGATCAGACTCATACTTTCGCATGCTTCACATACTTGTTCAACGGATCCTGGGTTTTTTCTGGTTTGGATCACGGAGTAATGTGGTGCCACACTGAAACAGTCGACTAAACCTGGTCTCGATCAATATTTTAGAGAATAATTCATGGTAGGTCTAGGTTAGGTCTGGGATTTGCTCTCATCAGGCTCATTCTTTCGCATATTTCTCATACTTGATGGCTAGATCCTGGGCTTTTTCTGGATTCCATCACGTAGTAATGAAGTACAACACTGAAACAGTCAATTAATCCTGGTTTCCATCAATATTTTAGAGGACAACGCATGTTAGGTCTAGGTTAGGTCTGGGATTTTCTCTCATCAGACTCATACTTTCGCATTCTTCACATACTTGATGAACGGATCCTGGGTTTTTTCTGGTTTGGATCACGTAGTAATGTGGTACCACACTGAAACAGTCGATTAAACCTGGTTTCGATCAAAATTTTAGAGGATAACGCAAGTTAGGTCTGGGATAGGTCTGGGATTTTCACTCATCAGACTCATACTTTCGCATTCTTCACATACTTGATGGCTAGATCCTGGGCTTTTTCTGGATTGCATCACGTAGTAATGAAGTACAACACTGAAACAGTCAATTAAACCTGGTTTCCATCAATATCTTAGAGGACAACGCAAGTTAGGTCTGGGACAGGCCTGGGATTCGCCCTCATCAGGCTCATACTTTCGCGTTTTTCACATACTTGTTGAACTGATCCTGGGTTTTTTCTGGTTTCGGTTCACGTAGTAAGGTGGTACCACACTGAAACAGTCGATTAAACCTGGTTTCGATCAATATTTTAGAGGATAACGCAAGTTAAGTCTGGGATAGGTCTGGTATTTCACCTCACCAGACTCATACTTTCGCGTTTTTCACATACTTGTTGAACAGATCCTCGGTTTTTTCTGGTTTGGATCACGTAGTAGTGTGGTACCACAATGAAACAGTCCATTAAACCAGGTTTCGCTCAATATTTTAGAGGATAACGCATGTTAGGTCTAGGTTAGGTCTGGGATTCGCTCTCATCAGGCTGATTCTTTCGCATATTTCTCATACTTGATGGCTAGATCCTGGGCTGTTCCTGGATTGTATCACGTAGTAATGTGGTACCACGCTGAAACAGTCAATCAAACCTGGTTTCCATCAATATTTTAGAGGATAACGCAAGTTAGGTCTGGGATAGGTCTAGGATTTGCCCTCATCAGGCTCTTACTTTCGCATATTTCTCATACTTCATGGCTACATCCTGGGCTAGTTCTGGAGTGGATCACGTAGTAAAGTGGTACCACACTGAAACATTCAATGATACCTGGTCTGGATAAATATTTTAGTGGATAACGCATCTTAGGTCTGGGTTAGGTCTAAGATTGCCCTCATCAGGGTCACAGTTTCGCGTTTTTCACATACTTGTTGAACAGATCCTGGGTTTTTTCTGGTTTGGATCACGAAGTAGTGTGGTACCACACTGAAACAGTCCATTAAACCTGGTTTCGCTGAATATTTTAGAGGATAACGCATGTTAGGTCTAGGTTAGGTCTGGGATTTGCTCTCATCAGGCTCATTCTTTCGCATATTTCTCATACTTGATGGCTAGATCCTGGGCTTTTTCTGGATTGCATCACGTAGTAATGTAGTACCACACTGAAACAGTCAATGAAACCTGGTTTCCATCAATATTATAGAGGACAACGCAAGTTAGGTCTAGGTAAGGCCTGGGATTTTCACTCATCAGTCTCATACTTTCACATTCTTCACATACTTGTTGAACTGATCCTGGGTTTTTACTGGTTTGGATCACGTAGTAATGTGGTACCACACTGAAACAGTCGATTGAACCAGGTTTCGCTCAATATTTTAGAGGATAACGCATGTTAGGTCTTGGTTAGGTCTGGGATTCGCTCTCATCAGGCTGATTCTTTCGCATATTTCTCATACTTGATGGCCAGATCCTGGGCTCTTTCTGGATTGCATCACGTTGTAATGTAGTACCACAGTGAAACAGTCAATGAAACCTGGTTTCGATCAATATTTTAGAGAATAATTCATGTTAGGTCTAGGTTAGGTCTGGGATTTGCTCTCATCAGGCTCATTCTTTCGCATATTTCTCATACATGTTGAACAGATCCTGGGTTTTTTCTGGTTTGGATCACGTAGTAATGTGGGACCACACTGAAACAATCAATTAAACCTGGTCTTGATAAATATTTTAGAGGATAACGCATGTTAGGTCTGGGTTAGGTCTAGGATTTGCCCTCATCAGGCTCATACTTTCGCATATTTCTCATACTTCATGGCTAGATCCTGGGCTGTTTCTGGATTGTATCACGTAGTAATGTGGTACCACGCTGAAACAGTCAATCAAACCTGGTTTCCATCAATATTTTAGAGGATGACGCAAGTTAGGTCTGGGATAGGTCTACGATTTGCCCTCATCAGGCTCTTACTTTCGCATATTTCTCATACTTCATGGCTAGATCCTGGGCTAGTTCTGGAGTGGATCACGTAGTAAAGTGGTACCACACTGAAACATTCAATGATACCTGGTCTGGATAAATATTTTAGTGGATAACGCATCTTAGGTCTGGGTTAGGTCTAAGATTTGCCCTCATCAGGCTCACAGTTTCGCGTTTTTCACATACTTGATGGCTAGATCCTGGCCTTTTTCTGGATTGCATCACGTAGTAATGTAGTACCACACTGAAACAGTCAATGAAACCTGGTTTCCATCAATATTATAGAGGACAACGCAAGTTATGTCTAGGTAAGACCTGGGATTTTCACTCATCAGTCTCATACTTTCGCATATTTCTCATACTTCATGGCTAGATCCTGGGCTGTTTCTGGATTGTATCACGTAGTAATGTGGTACCACGCTGAAACAGTCAATCAAACCTGGTTTCCATCAATATTTTAGAGGATAACGCAAGTTAGGTCTAGGTTAGGTCTGGGATTTGCTCTCATCAGGCTCATTCTTTCGCATATTTCTCATACTTGATGGCTAGATCCTGGGCTTTTTCTGGATTGCATCACGTAGTAATGTAGTACCACACTGAAACAGTCAATGAAACCTGATTTCCATCAATATTATAGAGGACAACGCAAGTTAGGTCTAGGTAAGTCCTGGGATTTTCACTCATCAGTCTCATACTTTCGCATTCTTCACATACTTGTTGAACTGATCCTGGGTTTTTACTGGTTTGGATCACGTAGTAATGTGGTACCACACTGAAACGGTCAATTAAACCTGGTTTCGATCAATATTTTAGAGGATAACGCAAGTTAGGTCTGGGATAGGTCTGGGATTTGCCCTCATCAGGCTCATACTTTCGCGTTTTTCACATACTTGTTGAACAGATCATGGGTTTTTTCTGGTTTGGGTCACGTAGTAGTGTGACACCACACTGAAACAGTCGATTACACCTGGTTTCGATCAATATTTTAGAGGATAACGCATGTTAGGTCTAGGATAGCCCTGGGATTTTCACTCATCAGACTCATACTTTCGCATTCTTCACATACTTGTTGAACTGTTCCTGGGTTTTTTTCTGGTTTGGATCACGTAGTAATGTGGTACCACACTGAAACAGTCGATTAAACCTGGTTCCGATCAATATTTTAGAGGATAACGCATGTTAGGTCTAGGTTAGCCCTGGGATTTTCACTCATCAGTCTCATACTTTCGCATTCTTCACATACTTGTTGAACTGATCCTGGGTTTTTACTGGTTTGGATCACGTAGTAATGTGGTACCACACTGAAACAGTCGATTAAACCTAGTCTCGATCAATATTTTAGTGAATAATTCATGTTAGGTCTAGGTTAGGTCTGGGATTTGCTCTCATTAGGCTCATTCTTTCGCATATTTCTCATACTTGATGGCTAGATCCTGGGCTTTTTCTGGATTGCATCACGTAGTAATGTAGTACCACACTGAAACAGTCAATGAAACCTGGTTTCCATCAATATTTTAGAGGACAACGCAAGCTAGGTCTAGGTAAGGCCTGTGATTTTCACTGATCAGACTCATACTTTCGCATGCTTCACATACTTGTTCAACGGATCCTGGGTTTTTTCTGGTTTGGATCACGGAGTAATGTGGTGCCACACTGAAACAGTCGACTAAACCTGGTCTCGATCAATATTTTAGAGAATAATTCATGGTAGGTCTAGGTTAGGTCTGGGATTTGCTCTCATCAGGCTCATTCTTTCGCATATTTCTCGTACTTCATGGCTAGATCCTGGGCTATTTCTGGATTGGATCACGTAGTAAAGTGGTACCACACTGAAACATTCAATGAAACCTGGTCTGGATAAATATTTTAGAGGATAACGCATCTCAGGTCTGGGTTAGGTCTAAGATTTGCCCTCATCAGGCTCACAGTTTCGCGTTTTTCACATACTTGTTGAACAGATAATGGGTTTTTTCTGGTTTGGATCACGTAGTAATGTGGTACCACACTGAAACAGTAGATTAAACCTGGTTTCGATCAATATTTTAGAGGATAACGCATGTTAGGTCTAGGTTAGCCCTGGGATTTTCACACATCAGACTCATACTTTCGCATTCTTCACATACTTGTTGAACTGATCCTCTGTTTTTTCTGGTTTGGATCACGTAGTAATGTGGTACCACACTGAAACAGTCGATTAAACCTGGTCTCGATCAATATTTTAGAGAATAATTCATGTTAGGTCTAGGTTAGGTCTGGGATTTGCTCTCATCAGGCTCATTCCTTCGCATATTTCTCAGACTTGATGGCTAGATCCTGGGTTATTTTCTGGTTTGGATCACATAGTAATGTGGTACCACACTGAAGCATTCGATTAAACCAGATTTCGATCAATATTTTAGAGTATAACTCACGTTAGGTCTAGGTTAGGCCTGGGATTTTCACTGATCAGACTCATACTTTCGCATTCTTCACATACTTGTTGAACGGATCCTGGGTTTTTTCTGGTTCGGATCACGTAGTAATGTGGTACCACACTGAAACGGTCAATTAAACCTGGTTTCGATAAATATTTTAGAGGATAACGCAAGTTAGGTCTGGGATAGGTCTGGGATTTGCCCTCATCAGACTCATACTTTCGCATTCTTCACATACTTGTTGAACAGATCCTGGGTTTTTTCTGGTTTGAATCACGTAGTAATGTGGGACCACACTGAAACAATCAATTAAACCTGGTCTTGATAAATATTTTAGAGGATAACGCATGTTAGGTCTGGCTTAGGACTAGGATTTGCCCTCATCAGGCTCATACTTTCGCATATTTCTCATACTTGATGGCTAGATCCTGGGCTGTTTCTGGATTGTATCACGTAGTAATGCGGTACCACACTGAAACAGTCGGTTAAACCAGGTTTCGATCAATATTTTAGTGGATAACGCATGTTAGGTCTAGGTTGGCACTGGGATTTTCACTCATCAGACTCATACTTTCGCATTCTTCACATACTTGTTGAACTGATCCCGGGTTTTTTCTGGTTTGGATCACGTAGTAATGCGGTACCACACTGAAACAGTCGATTAAACCTGGTTTCGATCAATATTTTAGAGGATAACGCATGTTAGGTCTAGGTTAGCCCTGGGATTTTCACTCATCAGACTCATACTTTCGCATTCTTCACATACTTGTTGAACTGATCCTCGGTTTTTTCTGGTTTGGATGACGTAGTAATGTGGTGCCACACTGAAACAGTCGACTAAACCTGGTTTCGATCAATATTTTAGAGGATAACGCATGTTAGGTCTAGGTTAGGCCTGGAATTTTCAATCATCAGACTCATACTTTCGCATTCTTCAAATACTTGTTGTACGGATCCTGGGCTGTTTCTCGATTGTATCACGTAGTAATGTAGTACCACACTGAAACAGTCAATGAAACCTGGTTTCCATCACTATTTTAGAGGACAACGCAAGTTAGGTGTAGGTAAGGCCTGAGATTTTCAGTGATCAGACTCATACTTTCGCATTCTTCACATACTTGTTGAACGGATCCTGGGTTTTTTCTGGTTTGGATCACGTAGTAATGAGGTACCACACTGAAACGGTCAACTAAACCTGGTTTCGATCGATATTTTAGAGGATAACACAAGTTAGGTCTGGGATAGGTCTGGGATTTGCCCTCATCAGGCTCATACTTTCGCGTTTTTCACATACTTGTTGAACAGATCATGGGTTTCTTCTGGTTTGGGACACGTAGTAATGAGGTACCACACTGAAACAGTCGATTAAACCTGGTTTCGATCAATATTTTAGAGGATAACGCAAGCTAGGTCTAGGTTAGGCCTGGGATTTTCACTGATCAGTCTCATACTTTCGCATTCTTCACATACTTGTTGAACTGATCCTGGGTTTTTTCTGGTTTGCATCACGTAGTAATGTGGTACCACACTGAAACAGTCGATTAAACCTGGTTTCGATCAATATTTTAGAGGATAACGCATGTTAGGTCTAGGTTAGCCCTGGGATTTTCACTCATCAGACACATACTTTCACATTCTTCACATACTTGTTGAACAGATCCTGGGTTTTTTCTGGTTTGGAACACGTAGTAATGTGGTACCACACTGAAACAGTCGATTAAACCTGGTTTCGATCAATATTTTAGAGGATAACGCAAGTTAAGTCTGGGATTGGTCTGGGATTTGACCTCATCAGACTCATACTTTCGCACACTGCACATACTCGTTGAACAGATCCTGGGTTATTTTCTGGTTTGGATAACATAGTAATGCGGTACCACACTGAAACAGTCGATTAAACCAGGTTTCGATCAATATCTTAGAGTATAACTCATGTTAGGTCTAGGTTAGGCCTGGGATTTTCACTCATCAGACTCATACTCTCGCATTCTTCACATACTTGTTGGACGGATCCTGGGTTTTTTCTGGTTTGGATCGCGTAGTAGTGTGGTACCACACTGAAACAGTCGATTAAACCTGGTTTCGATCAAAATTTTAGAGGATAACGCAAGTTAGGTCTGGGATAGGTCTGGGATTTGATCTCATCAGACTCATACTTTCGCACACTTCACATACTCGTTGAACAGATCCTGGGTTATTTTCTGGTTTGGATCACATAGTAATGCGGTACCACACTGAAACAGTCGATTAAACCAGGTTTCGATCAATATTTTAGAGTATAACTCATGTTAGGTCTAGGTTAGGCCTGGGATTTTCACTCATCAGACTCATACTTTCGCATTCTTCACATACTTGTTGAACAGATCCTGGGTTTTTTCTGGTTTGGATCACGTAGTAGTGTGGTACCACACTGAAACAGTCGATTAAACCTGGTGTCGATCAAAATTTTAGAGGATAACGCAAGTTAGGTCTGGGATAGGTCTGGGATTTGACCTGATCAGACACATACTTTCGCATACTTCACATACTCCTTGAACAGATCCTGGGTTATTTTCTGGTTTGGATCACATAGTAATGCGGTACCACACTGAAACAGTCGATTAAACCAGGTTTCGATGAATATTTTAGAGTATAACTCTTGTTAGGTCTAGGTTAGGCCTGGGATTTTCACTCATCAGACTCATACTTTCGCATTCTTCACATACTTGTTGAACAGATCCTGGGTTTTTTCTGGTTTGGATCACGTAGTAATGTGGTACCACACTGAAACAGTCCATTAACCCTGGTTTGGATCAATATTTTAGGGGATAACGCATGTTAGGTCTAGGTTAGGTCTGGGATTTTCACTCATCAGACTCATACTTTCGCATTCTTCACATACTTGTTGAACGGATCCTGGGTTTTTTCTGGTTTGGATCACGTAGTAATGTGGTACCACACTGAAACAGTCGATTAAACCTGGTTTCGATCAAAATTTTAGAGGATAACGCAACTTAGGTCTGGGATAGGTCTGGGATTTGACCTCATCAGACTCATACTTTCGCATTCTTCACATACTTGTTGAACTGTTCCTGGGTTTTTTTCTGGTTTGGATCACGTAGTAATGTGGTACCACACTGAAACAGTCGATTAAACCTGGTTCCGATCAATATTTTAGAGGATAACGCATGTTAGGTCTAGGTTAGCCCTGGGATTTTCACTCATCAGTCTCATACTTTCGCATTCTTCACATACTTGTTGAACTGATCCTGGGTTTTTACTGGTTTGGATCACGTAGTAATGTGGTACCACACTGAAACAGTCGATTAAACCTAGTCTCGATCAATATTTTAGTGAATAATTCATGTTAGGTCTAGGTTAGGTCTGGGATTTGCTCTCATTAGGCTCATTCTTTCGCATATTTCTCATACTTGATGGCTAGATCCTGGGCTTTTTCTGGATTGCATCACGTAGTAATGTAGTACCACACTGAAACAGTCAATGAAACCTGGTTTCCATCAATATTTTAGAGGACAACGCAAGCTAGGTCTAGGTAAGGCCTGTGATTTTCACTGATCAGACTCATACTTTCGCATGCTTCACATACTTGTTCAACGGATCCTGGGTTTTTTCTGGTTTGGATCACGGAGTAATGTGGTGCCACACTGAAACAGTCGACTAAACCTGGTCTCGATCAATATTTTAGAGAATAATTCATGGTAGGTCTAGGTTAGGTCTGGGATTTGCTCTCATCAGGCTCATTCTTTCGCATATTTCTCGTACTTCATGGCTAGATCCTGGGCTATTTCTGGATTGGATCACGTAGTAAAGTGGTACCACACTGAAACATTCAATGAAACCTGGTCTGGATAAATATTTTAGAGGATAACGCATCTCAGGTCTGGGTTAGGTCTAAGATTTGCCCTCATCAGGCTCACAGTTTCGCGTTTTTCACATACTTGTTGAACAGATAATGGGTTTTTTCTGGTTTGGATCACGTAGTAATGTGGTACCACACTGAAACAGTAGATTAAACCTGGTTTCGATCAATATTTTAGAGGATAACGCATGTTAGGTCTAGGTTAGCCCTGGGATTTTCACACATCAGACTCATACTTTCGCATTCTTCACATACTTGTTGAACTGATCCTCTGTTTTTTCTGGTTTGGATCACGTAGTAATGTGGTACCACACTGAAACAGTCGATTAAACCTGGTCTCGATCAATATTTTAGAGAATAATTCATGTTAGGTCTAGGTTAGGTCTGGGATTTGCTCTCATCAGGCTCATTCCTTCGCATATTTCTCAGACTTGATGGCTAGATCCTGGGTTATTTTCTGGTTTGGATCACATAGTAATGTGGTACCACACTGAAGCATTCGATTAAACCAGATTTCGATCAATATTTTAGAGTATAACTCACGTTAGGTCTAGGTTAGGCCTGGGATTTTCACTGATCAGACTCATACTTTCGCATTCTTCACATACTTGTTGAACGGATCCTGGGTTTTTTCTGGT
The DNA here is from genome assembly GCF_051014445.1 of Colletes latitarsis. NCBI lineage: Eukaryota > Metazoa > Arthropoda > Insecta > Hymenoptera > Colletidae > Colletes > Colletes latitarsis. The sequence continues at coordinate 4,065,059 of NW_027488366.1, read as the reverse complement.
TCGGATCACGTAGTAATGTGGTACCACACTGAAACGGTCAATTAAACCTGGTTTCGATAAATATTTTAGAGGATAACGCAAGTTAGGTCTGGGATAGGTCTGGGATTTGCCCTCATCAGACTCATACTTTCGCATTCTTCACATACTTGTTGAACAGATCCTGGGTTTTTTCTGGTTTGAATCACGTAGTAATGTGGGACCACACTGAAACAATCAATTAAACCTGGTCTTGATAAATATTTTAGAGGATAACGCATGTTAGGTCTGGCTTAGGACTAGGATTTGCCCTCATCAGGCTCATACTTTCGCATATTTCTCATACTTGATGGCTAGATCCTGGGCTGTTTCTGGATTGTATCACGTAGTAATGCGGTACCACACTGAAACAGTCGGTTAAACCAGGTTTCGATCAATATTTTAGTGGATAACGCATGTTAGGTCTAGGTTGGCACTGGGATTTTCACTCATCAGACTCATACTTTCGCATTCTTCACATACTTGTTGAACTGATCCCGGGTTTTTTCTGGTTTGGATCACGTAGTATTGCGGTACCACACTGAAACAGTCGATTAAACCTGGTTTCGATCAATATTTTAGAGGATAACGCATGTTAGGTCTAGGTTAGCCCTGGGATTTTCACTCATCAGACTCATACTTTCGCATTCTTCACATACTTGTTGAACTGATCCTCGGTTTTTTCTGGTTTGGATGACGTAGTAATGTGGTGCCACACTGAAACAGTCGACTAAACCTGGTTTCGATCAATATTTTAGAGGATAACGCATGTTAGGTCTAGGTTAGGCCTGGAATTTTCAATCATCAGACTCATACTTTCGCATTCTTCAAATACTTGTTGTACGGATCCTGGGCTGTTTCTCGATTGTATCACGTAGTAATGTAGTACCACACTGAAACAGTCAATGAAACCTGGTTTCCATCACTATTTTAGAGGACAACGCAAGTTAGGTGTAGGTAAGGCCTGAGATTTTCAGTGATCAGACTCATACTTTCGCATTCTTCACATACTTGTTGAACGGATCCTGGGTTTTTTCTGGTTTGGATCACGTAGTAATGAGGTACCACACTGAAACGGTCAACTAAACCTGGTTTCGATCGATATTTTAGAGGATAACACAAGTTAGGTCTGGGATAGGTCTGGGATTTGCCCTCATCAGGCTCATACTTTCGCGTTTTTCACATACTTGTTGAACAGATCATGGGTTTCTTCTGGTTTGGGACACGTAGTAATGAGGTACCACACTGAAACAGTCGATTAAACCTGGTTTCGATCAATATTTTAGAGGATAACGCAAGCTAGGTCTAGGTTAGGCCTGGGATTTTCACTGATCAGTCTCATACTTTCGCATTCTTCACATACTTGTTGAACTGATCCTGGGTTTTTTCTGGTTTGCATCACGTAGTAATGTGGTACCACACTGAAACAGTCGATTAAACCTGGTTTCGATCAATATTTTAGAGGATAACGCATGTTAGGTCTAGGTTAGCCCTGGGATTTTCACTCATCAGACACATACTTTCACATTCTTCACATACTTGTTGAACAGATCCTGGGTTTTTTCTGGTTTGGAACACGTAGTAATGTGGTACCACACTGAAACAGTCGATTAAACCTGGTTTCGATCAATATTTTAGAGGATAACGCAAGTTAAGTCTGGGATTGGTCTGGGATTTGACCTCATCAGACTCATACTTTCGCACACTGCACATACTCGTTGAACAGATCCTGGGTTATTTTCTGGTTTGGATAACATAGTAATGCGGTACCACACTGAAACAGTCGATTAAACCAGGTTTCGATCAATATCTTAGAGTATAACTCATGTTAGGTCTAGGTTAGGCCTGGGATTTTCACTCATCAGACTCATACTCTCGCATTCTTCACATACTTGTTGGACGGATCCTGGGTTTTTTCTGGTTTGGATCGCGTAGTAGTGTGGTACCACACTGAAACAGTCGATTAAACCTGGTTTCGATCAAAATTTTAGAGGATAACGCAAGTTAGGTCTGGGATAGGTCTGGGATTTGATCTCATCAGACTCATACTTTCGCACACTTCACATACTCGTTGAACAGATCCTGGGTTATTTTCTGGTTTGGATCACATAGTAATGCGGTACCACACTGAAACAGTCGATTAAACCAGGTTTCGATCAATATTTTAGAGTATAACTCATGTTAGGTCTAGGTTAGGCCTGGGATTTTCACTCATCAGACTCATACTTTCGCATTCTTCACATACTTGTTGAACAGATCCTGGGTTTTTTCTGGTTTGGATCACGTAGTAGTGTGGTACCACACTGAAACAGTCGATTAAACCTGGTGTCGATCAAAATTTTAGAGGATAACGCAAGTTAGGTCTGGGATAGGTCTGGGATTTGACCTGATCAGACACATACTTTCGCATACTTCACATACTCCTTGAACAGATCCTGGGTTATTTTCTGGTTTGGATCACATAGTAATGCGGTACCACACTGAAACAGTCGATTAAACCAGGTTTCGATGAATATTTTAGAGTATAACTCTTGTTAGGTCTAGGTTAGGCCTGGGATTTTCACTCATCAGACTCATACTTTCGCATTCTTCACATACTTGTTGAACAGATCCTGGGTTTTTTCTGGTTTGGATCACGTAGTAATGTGGTACCACACTGAAACAGTCCATTAACCCTGGTTTGGATCAATATTTTAGGGGATAACGCATGTTAGGTCTAGGTTAGGTCTGGGATTTTCACTCATCAGACTCATACTTTCGCATTCTTCACATACTTGTTGAACGGATCCTGGGTTTTTTCTGGTTTGGATCACGTAGTAATGTGGTACCACACTGAAACAGTCGATTAAACCTGGTTTCGATCAAAATTTTAGAGGATAACGCAACTTAGGTCTGGGATAGGTCTGGGATTTGACCTCATCAGACTCATACTTTCGCACACTTCACATACTCTTTGAACAGATCCTGGGTTATTTTCTGGTTTGGATCACATAGTAATGTGGTACCACACTGAAACAGTCGATTAAACCAGGTTTCGATCAATATTTTAGAGGATAACGCGTGTTAGGTCTAGGTTAGGCCTGGGATTTTCACTCGTCAGGCTCATACTTTCGCACACTTCACATACTCCTTGAACAGATCCTGGGTTATTTTCTGGTTTGGATCACGTAGTAATGTGGTACCACACTGAAACAGTCGATTAAACCTGGGTTCGACCAATACTTTAGAGAATAATTCACGTTAGGTCTAGGTTAGGTCTGGGATTTGCTCTCATCAGGCCCTTTCTTTCGCATATTTCTCATACATGTTGAACAGATCCTGGGCTGTTTCTGGATTGTATCACGTAGTAATGTGGTACCACGCTCAAACAGGCAATTAAACCTGGTTTCGATCAATATTTTAGAGGATAACGCAAGTTAGGTCTCGGATAGGTCTAGGATTTGCCCTCATCAGGCTCCTACTTTCGCATATTTCTCATACTTCGTGGCTAGATCCTGGGCTATCTCTGGATTGGATCACGTAGTAAAGTGGTACCACACTGAAACATTCAATGAAACCTGGTCTGGATAAATATTTTAGAGGATAACGCATCTTAGGTCTGGGTTAGGTCTAAGATTTGCCCTCATCAGGCTCAGAGTTTCGCGTTTTTCACATTCTTGTTGAACAGATCCTGGGTTTTGTCTGGTTCGGATCACGAAGTAGTGTGGTACCACACTGAAACAATCCATTAAACCTGGTTTCGCTCAATATTTTAGAGGATAACGCATGTTAGGCCTAGGTTAGGTCTTGGATTTGCTCTCATCAGGCTCATTCTTTCGCATATTTCTCATACTTGATGGCTAGATCCTGGGCTTTTTCTGGTTTGGATCACGTAGTAATGTGGTACCACACTGAAACAGTCGATTAAACCTGGTTTCGATCAAAATTTTAGAGGATAACGCAAGTTAGGTCTGGGATAGGTCTGGGATTTGACCTCATCAGACTCATACTTTCGCACACTTCACATACTCCTTGAACAGATCCTGGGTTATTTTCTGGTTTGGATCACATAGTAATGTGGAACCACACTGAAACAGTCGTTTAAACCAGGTTTCGATCAATATTATAGAGGATAACGCATGTTAGGTCTAGGTTAGGCCTGGGATTTTCACTCATCAGACTCATACTTTCGCATTCTTCAAATACTTGTTGAACGGATCCTGGGCTGTTTCTCGATTGTATCACGTAGTAATGTGGTACCACGCTGAAACAGTCAATTAAACCTGGTTTCGATCAATATTTTACAGGATAACGCTAGTTAGGTCTGGGATAGGTCTAGGATTTGCCCTCATCAGGCTCAGAGTTTCGCGTTTTCCACATTATTGTTGAACAGATCCTGGGTTTTGTCTGGTTCGGATCACGAAGTAGTGTGGTACCACACTGAAACAATCCATTAAACCTGGTTTCGCTCAATATTTTAGAGGATAACGCATGTTAGGTCTAGGTTAGGTCTGGGATTTGCTCTCATCAGGCTCATTCTTTCGCATATTTCCCATACTTGATGGCTAGATCCTGGGCTTTTTCTGGATTGCGTCACGTAGTAATGTAGTACCACACTGAAACAGTCAATGAAACCTGGTTTCCATCACTATTTTAGAGGACAACGCAAGTTAGGTGTAGGTAAGGCCTGAGATTTTCACTGATCAGTCGCATACTTTCGCATTCTTACCATACTTGTTGAACGGATCCTGGGTTTTTTTCTGGTTTGGATCACGTAGTAATGAGGTACCACACTGAAACGGTCAATTAATCCTGGTTTCGATCAATATTTGAGAGGATAACGCAAGTTAGGTCTGGGATAGGTCTGGGATTTGCCCTCATCAGGCTCATACTTTCGCGTTTTTCACATACTTGTTGAACAGATCATGGGTTTTTTTCTCGTTTGGATCACGTAGTAATGTGGTACCACACTGAAACAGTCGATTAAACCTGGTTTCGATCAATATTTCAGAGGATAACGCATGTTAGGTCTAGGTTAGCCCTGGGATTTTCACTCATCAGACTCATACTTTCGCATTCTTCACATACTTGTTGAACGGATCCTGGGTTTTTTCTGGTTTGGATCACGTAGTAATGTGGGACCTCACTGAAACAGTCAATTAAACCTGGTTTCGATCAATATTTTAGAGAATAATTCATGGTAGGTCTAGGTTAGGTCTGGGATTTGCTCTCATCAGGCTCATTCTTTCGCATATTTCTCATACTTGATGGCTAGATCCTGGGCTTTTTCTGGATTGCATCACGTAGTAATGTAGTACCACACTGAAGGAGTCAATGAAACCTGGTTTCCATCACTATTTTAGAGGACAACGCAAGGTAGGTCTAGGTAAGGCCTGAGATTTTCACTGATCAGACTCATACTTTCGCATTCTTCACATACTTGTTGAACGGATCCTGGGTTTTTTCTGGTTTGGATCACGTAGTAATGTGGTACCACACTGAAACAGTCGATTAAACCTGGTTTCGATCAATATTTTAGAGAATAATTCATGTTAGGTCTAGGTTAGGTCTGGGATTTGCTCTCATTAGGCTCATTCTTTCGCATGTTTCTCATACTTGATGGCTAGATCCTGGGCTTTTTCTGGATTGCATCACGTAGTAATGAAGTACAACACTGAAGCAGTCAATTAAACCTGGCTTCCATCAATATCTTAGAGGACAACGCAAGTTAGGTCTGGGATATGTCTGGGATTTGCCCTCATCAGGCTCATACTTTCGCATATTTCTCATACTTCATGGCTAGATCCTGGGCTATTTCTGGATTGGATCACGTAGTAAAGTGGTACCACACTGAAACATTCAATGAAACCTGGTCTGGATAAATATTTTAGAGGATAACGCATCTTAGGTCTGGGTTAGGTCTAAGATTTGCCCTCATCAGGCCCACAGTTTCGCGTTTTTCACATTCTTGTTGAACAGATCCTGGGTTTTGTCTGGTTTGGATCACGTAGTAATGAGGTACCACACTGAAACGGTCAATTAATCCTAGTTTCGATCAATATTTTAGAGGATAACGCAAGTTAGGTCTGGGATAGGTCTGGGATTTGCCCTCATCAGGCTCATACTTTCGCGTTTTTCTCATACTTGTTGAAAAGATCATGGGTTTTTTCTGGTTTCGGTCACGTAGTAGTGTGATGCCACACTGAAGGAGTCGATTAAACCTGGTTTCGATCAATATTTTAGAGGATAACGCATGTTAGGTCTAGGTTAGCCCTGGGATTTTCACTCATCAGGCTCATTCTTTCGCATATTTCTCATACTTGATGGCTAGATCTTGGGCTTTTTCTGGATTGCATCACGTAGTAATGTAGTACAACACTGAAACATTCAATGAAACCTGGTCTGGATAAATATTTTAGAGGATAACGCATCTTAGGTCTGGGTTAGGTCTAAGATTTGCCCTCATCAGGCCCACAGTTTCGCGTTTTTCACATTCTTGTTGAACAGATCCTGGGTTTTGTCTGGTTTGGATCACGTAGTAATGAGGTACCACACTGAAACGGTCAATTAAACCTAGTTTCGATCAATATTTTAGAGGATAACGCATGTTAGGTCTGGGATAGGTCTGGGATTTGACCTCATCAGACTCATACTTTCGCACACTTCACATACTCCTTGAACAGATCCTGGGTTATTTTCTGGTTTGGATCACATAGTAATGTAGTACCACACTGAAGGAGTCAATGAAACCTGGTTTCCATCACTATTTTAGAGGACAACGCAAGGTAGGTCTAGGTAAGGCCTGAGATTTTCACTGATCAGACTCATACTTTCGCATTCTTCACATACTTGTTGAACGGATCCTGGGTTTTTTCTGGTTTGGATCACGTAGTAATGTGGTACCACACTGAAACAGTCGATTAAACCTGGTTTCGATCAATATTTTAGAGAATAATTCATGTTAGGTCTAGGTTAGGTCTGGGATTTGCTCTCATTAGGCTCATTCTTTCGCATGTTTCTCATACTTGATGGCTAGATCCTGGGCTTTTTCTGGATTGCATCACGTAGTAATGAAGTACAACACTGAAGCAGTCAATTAAACCTGGCTTCCATCAATATCTTAGAGGACAACGCAAGTTAGGTCTGGGATATGTCTGGGATTTGCCCTCATCAGGCTCATACTTTCGCATATTTCTCATACTTCATGGCTAGATCCTGGGCTATTTCTGGATTGGATCACGTAGTAAAGTGGTACCACACTGAAACATTCAATGAAACCTGGTCTGGATAAATATTTTAGAGGATAACGCATCTTAGGTCTGGGTTAGGTCTAAGATTTGCCCTCATCAGGCCCACAGTTTCGCGTTTTTCACATTCTTGTTGAACAGATCCTGGGTTTTGTCTGGTTTGGATCACGTAGTAATGAGGTACCACACTGAAACGGTCAATTAATCCTAGTTTCGATCAATATTTTAGAGGATAACGCAAGTTAGGTCTGGGATAGGTCTGGGATTTGCCCTCATCAGGCTCATACTTTCGCGTTTTTCTCATACTTGTTGAAAAGATCATGGGTTTTTTCTGGTTTCGGTCACGTAGTAGTGTGATGCCACACTGAAGGAGTCGATTAAACCTGGTTTCGATCAATATTTTAGAGGATAACGCATGTTAGGTCTAGGTTAGCCCTGGGATTTTCACTCATCAGGCTCATTCTTTCGCATATTTCTCATACTTGATGGCTAGATCTTGGGCTTTTTCTGGATTGCATCACGTAGTAATGTAGTACAACACTGAAACATTCAATGAAACCTGGTCTGGATAAATATTTTAGAGGATAACGCATCTTAGGTCTGGGTTAGGTCTAAGATTTGCCCTCATCAGGCCCACAGTTTCGCGTTTTTCACATTCTTGTTGAACAGATCCTGGGTTTTGTCTGGTTTGGATCACGTAGTAATGAGGTACCACACTGAAACGGTCAATTAAACCTAGTTTCGATCAATATTTTAGAGGATAACGCATGTTAGGTCTGGGATAGGTCTGGGATTTGACCTCATCAGACTCATACTTTCGCACACTTCACATACTCCTTGAACAGATCCTGGGTTATTTTCTGGTTTGGATCACATAGTAATGTGGTACCACACTGAAACAGTCGATTAAACCAGGTTTGGATCAATATTTTTGAGGATAACGCATGTTAGGTCTAGGTTAGGCCTGGGATTTTCACTCATCAGACTCATACTTTCGCATTCTTCACATACTTGTTGAACGGATCCTGGGTTTTTTCTGGTTTAGATCACGAAGTAATGTGGGACCACACTTAAACAGACAATAAAACCTGGTTTCGCTCAATATTTTAGAGGATAACGCATGTTAGGTCTAGGTTAGGTCTGGGATTTGCTCTCATCAGGCTCATTCTTTCGCATATTTCTCATACTTGATGGCTAGATCCTGGGCTTTTTCTGGATTGCATCAGGTAGTAATGAAGTACAGCACTGAAACAGTCAATTAAACCTGGTTTCGATCAATATTTTAGAGAATAATTCATGTTAGGTCTAGGTTAGGTCTGGGATTTGCTCTCATCCGGCCCATTCTTTCGCATATTTCTCATACTTCATGGCTAGATCCTGGGCTGTTTCAGGATTGTATCACGTAGTAATGTGGTACCACACTGAAACAATCAATTAAACCTGGTCTTGATAAATATTTTAGAGGATAACGCATGTTAGGTCTGGGTTAGGTCTAGGATTTGCTCTCGTCAGGCTCATACTTTCGCATATTTCTCATTCCTCATGGCTAGATCCTGGGCTATTTCTGGATTGGATCACGTAGTAATGTGGTACCACACTGAAACAGTCAATTAAACCTGGTTTCGATCAATATTTTAGAGGATAACGCAAGTTAGGTCTGGGATCGGTCTGCGATTTGCCCTCATCAGGCTCATACTTTCGCGTTTTTCACATACTGGTTGAACAGATCCTGGGTTTTTTGCTGGTTTGGATAACGTAGTAGTGTGGTACCACACTGAAACTGTCCATTAAACCTGGTTTCGATCAATATTTTTCAGGATAACGCATGTTAGGTCTAGGTTAGGCCGAGCATTTTCACTCATCAGACTCATACTTTCGCATTATTCACATACTTGTTGAACGGATCCTGGGGTTTTACTGGTTTGGATCACGTAGTAATGTGGTACCACACTGAAACAGTCAATTAAACCTGGTTTCGATCAATATTTTAGGGAATAATCCATGTTAGGTCTAGGTTAGGTCTGGGATTTGCTCTCATCAGGCTCATTCTTTCGCATATTTCTCATACTTGATGGCTAGATACTGGGGTTTCTGGATTGCATCACGTAGTAATGAAGTACAACACTGAAACAGTCAATTAAACCAAGTTTCCATCAATATTTTAGAGGACAACCCATGTTAGGTCTAGGTTAGGCCTGGGATTTGCCCTCATCAGGGTCATACTTTCGCAGTTTTAACATACATGTTGACCTGATCGAGGGTTTTTTCTCCTTTGGATCACGTAGTAAAGTGGTATCACACTGAAGCTGTCCATTAAACCTGGTTTGGATCAATATTTTAGAGGATAACGCATGTTAGGTTTGGGTTAGGTCTAGGATTTGCCCTCGTCAGGCTCATACTTTCGCATATTTCTCATACTTCATGGCTAGATCCTGGGCTGTTTCAGCATTGTATCACGTAGTAACGTGGTACCACGCTGAAACAGTCAATTAAACCTGGTTTCGATCAATATTTTAGAGGATAACGCAAGTCAGGTCTGGGATAGGTCTGGGATTCGCCCTCATCAGGCTCATACTTTCGCGTTTTTCACATACTTGTTGAACTGATCCTGGGTTTTTTCTGGTTTGATTCACGTAGTAATGTGGTACCACACTGAAACAGTCCATTAAACCTGGTTTCGCTCAATATTTTAGAAGATAACGCATGTTATGTCTAGGTTAGGCCTGGGATTTGCCCTCATCAGGGTCATACTTTCGCAGTTTTAACATGCATGTTGACCTGATCGAGGGTTTTTTCTGCTTTGGAGCACGTAGTAAAGTGGTACCACAATAAAACAGTCAATTAAACCTGGTTTCGATCAATATTTTAGAGGATAACGCAAGTTAGGTCTACGCTAGGCCTGGGATTTTCACTCATCAGACTCATACTTTCGCATTCTTCACATACTTGTTGAACGGATCTTGGGTTTTTTCTGGTGTGGATCACGTAGTAATGTGGTACCACACTGAAACAATCAATTAAACCTGGTCTTGATAAACATTTTAGAGGATAACGCATGTTAGGTCTGGGTTAGGTCTAGGATTTGCCCTCAACAGGCTCATACTTTCGCATATTTCTCATACTTCATGCCTGGATCCTGGGCTATTACTGGATCGGATCACGTAGTAATGTGGTACCACACTGAAACAGTCGATTAAACCAGGTTTCGATCAATATTTTTGAGGATAACGCATGTTAGGTCTACGCTAGGCCTGGGATTTTCACTCATCAGACTCATACTTTCGCATTCTTCACATACTTGTTGAACGGATCTTGGGTTTTTTCTGGTTTGGATCACATAGTAATGTGGTACCACACTGAAACAGTCGATTAAACCTGGTTTGGATCAATATTTTAGGGGATAACGCATGTTAGGTCTGGGATAGGTCTGGGATTTGACCTCATCAGGCTCCTACTTTCGCATATTTCTCATACTTCATGGCTAGATCCTGGGCTATCTCTGGTTTGGATCACGTAGTAATGTGGTACCACACTGAAACAGTCGATTAAACCTGGTTTCGATCAATATTTTAGAGGATAACGCATGTTAGGTCTAGGTTAGCCCTGGGACTTTCACTCATCAGACTCATACTTTCGCATTCTCCACTTACTTGTTGAACAGATCCTGGGTTTTGTCTGGTTTGGATCACATAGTAATGTGGTACCACACTGAAACAGTCGATTAAACCAGGTTTCGATCAATATTTTAGAAGATAACGCGTGTTAGGTCTAGGTTAGGCCTGGGATTTTCACTCATCAGACTCATACTTTCGCATTCTTCACATACTTGTTGAACGGATCCTGGGTTTTTTCTGGTTTGGATCACGTAGTAATGTGGGACCACACTGAAACAGTCAATTAAACCTGGTTTCGATCAATATTTTAGAGAATAATTCATGTTAGGTCTAGGTTAGGTCTGGGATTTGCTCTCATCAGGCTCTTTCTTTCGCATTCTTCACATACTTGTTGAACGGATCCTGGGTTTTTTCTGGTTTGGATCACGTAGTAATGTGGGACCTCACTGAAACAGTCAATTAAACCTGGTTTCGATCAATATTTTAGAGAATAATTCATGGTAGGTCTAGGTTAGGTCTGGGATTTGCTCTCATCAGGCTCATTCTTTCGCATATTTCTCATACTTGATGGCTAGATCCTGGGCTTTTTCTGGATTGCATCACGTAGTAATGTAGTACCACACTGAAGCAGTCAATGAAACCTGGTTTCCATCACTATTTTAGAGGACAACGCAAGGTAGGTCTAGGTAAGGCCTGAGATTTTCACTGATCAGACTCATACTTTCGCATTCTTCACATACTTGTTGAACGGATCCTGGGTTTTTTCTGGTTTGGATCACGTAGTAATGTGGTACCACACTGAAACAGTCGATTAAACCTGGTTTCGATCAATATTTTAGAGAATAATTCATGTTAGGTCTAGGTTAGGTCTGGGATTTGCTCTCATTAGGCTCATTCTTTCGCATGTTTCTCATACTTGATGGCTAGATCCTGGGCTTTTTCTGGATTGCATCACGTAGTAATGAAGTACAACACTGAAGCAGTCAATTAAACCTGGCTTCCATCAATATCTTAGAGGACAACGCAAGTTAGGTCTGGGATATGTCTGGGATTTGCCCTCATCAGGCTCATACTTTCGCATATTTCTCATACTTCATGGCTAGATCCTGGGCTATTTCTGGATTGGATCACGTAGTAAAGTGGTACCACACTGAAACATTCAATGAAACCTGGTCTGGATAAATATTTTAGAGGATAACGCATCTTAGGTCTGGGTTAGGTCTAAGATTTGCCCTCATCAGGCCCACAGTTTCGCGTTTTTCACATTCTTGTTGAACAGATCCTGGGTTTTGTCTGGTTTGGATCACGTAGTAATGAGGTACCACACTGAAACGGTCAATTAATCCTAGTTTCGATCAATATTTTAGAGGATAACGCAAGTTAGGTCTGGGATAGGTCTGGGATTTGCCCTCATCAGGCTCATACTTTCGCGTTTTTCTCATACTTGTTGAAAAGATCATGGGTTTTTTCTGGTTTCGGTCACGTAGTAGTGTGATGCCACACTGAAGGAGTCGATTAAACCTGGTTTCGATCAATATTTTAGAGGATAACGCATGTTAGGTCTAGGTTAGCCCTGGGATTTTCACTCATCAGGCTCATTCTTTCGCATATTTCTCATACTTGATGGCTAGATCTTGGGCTTTTTCTGGATTGCATCACGTAGTAATGTAGTACAACACTGAAACATTCAATGAAACCTGGTCTGGATAAATATTTTAGAGGATAACGCATCTTAGGTCTGGGTTAGGTCTAAGATTTGCCCTCATCAGGCCCACAGTTTCGCGTTTTTCACATTCTTGTTGAACAGATCCTGGGTTTTGTCTGGTTTGGATCACGTAGTAATGAGGTACCACACTGAAACGGTCAATTAAACCTAGTTTCGATCAATATTTTAGAGGATAACGCATGTTAGGTCTGGGATAGGTCTGGGATTTGACCTCATCAGACTCATACTTTCGCACACTTCACATACTCCTTGAACAGATCCTGGGTTATTTTCTGGTTTGGATCACATAGTAATGTGGTACCACACTGAAACAGTCGATTAAACCAGGTTTGGATCAATATTTTTGAGGATAACGCATGTTAGGTCTAGGTTAGGCCTGGGATTTTCACTCATCAGACTCATACTTTCGCATTCTTCACATACTTGTTGAACGGATCCTGGGTTTTTTCTGGTTTAGATCACGAAGTAATGTGGGACCACACTTAAACAGACAATAAAACCTGGTTTCGCTCAATATTTTAGAGGATAACGCATGTTAGGTCTAGGTTAGGTCTGGGATTTGCTCTCATCAGGCTCATTCTTTCGCATATTTCTCATACTTGATGGCTAGATCCTGGGCTTTTTCTGGATTGCATCAGGTAGTAATGAAGTACAGCACTGAAACAGTCAATTAAACCTGGTTTCGATCAATATTTTAGAGAATAATTCATGTTAGGTCTAGGTTAGGTCTGGGATTTGCTCTCATCCGGCCCATTCTTTCGCATATTTCTCATACTTCATGGCTAGATCCTGGGCTGTTTCAGGATTGTATCACGTAGTAATGTGGTACCACACTGAAACAATCAATTAAACCTGGTCTTGATAAATATTTTAGAGGATAACGCATGTTAGGTCTGGGTTAGGTCTAGGATTTGCTCTCGTCAGGCTCATACTTTCGCATATTTCTCATTCCTCATGGCTAGATCCTGGGCTATTTCTGGATTGGATCACGTAGTAATGTGGTACCACACTGAAACAGTCAATTAAACCTGGTTTCGATCAATATTTTAGAGGATAACGCAAGTTAGGTCTGGGATCGGTCTGCGATTTGCCCTCATCAGGCTCATACTTTCGCGTTTTTCACATACTGGTTGAACAGATCCTGGGTTTTTTGCTGGTTTGGATAACGTAGTAGTGTGGTACCACACTGAAACTGTCCATTAAACCTGGTTTCGATCAATATTTTTCAGGATAACGCATGTTAGGTCTAGGTTAGGCCGAGCATTTTCACTCATCAGACTCATACTTTCGCATTATTCACATACTTGTTGAACGGATCCTGGGGTTTTACTGGTTTGGATCACGTAGTAATGTGGTACCACACTGAAACAGTCAATTAAACCTGGTTTCGATCAATATTTTAGGGAATAATCCATGTTAGGTCTAGGTTAGGTCTGGGATTTGCTCTCATCAGGCTCATTCTTTCGCATATTTCTCATACTTGATGGCTAGATACTGGGGTTTCTGGATTGCATCACGTAGTAATGAAGTACAACACTGAAACAGTCAATTAAACCAAGTTTCCATCAATATTTTAGAGGACAACCCATGTTAGGTCTAGGTTAGGCCTGGGATTTGCCCTCATCAGGGTCATACTTTCGCAGTTTTAACATACATGTTGACCTGATCGAGGGTTTTTTCTCCTTTGGATCACGTAGTAAAGTGGTATCACACTGAAGCTGTCCATTAAACCTGGTTTGGATCAATATTTTAGAGGATAACGCATGTTAGGTTTGGGTTAGGTCTAGGATTTGCCCTCGTCAGGCTCATACTTTCGCATATTTCTCATACTTCATGGCTAGATCCTGGGCTGTTTCAGCATTGTATCACGTAGTAACGTGGTACCACGCTGAAACAGTCAATTAAACCTGGTTTCGATCAATATTTTAGAGGATAACGCAAGTCAGGTCTGGGATAGGTCTGGGATTCGCCCTCATCAGGCTCATACTTTCGCGTTTTTCACATACTTGTTGAACTGATCCTGGGTTTTTTCTGGTTTGATTCACGTAGTAATGTGGTACCACACTGAAACAGTCCATTAAACCTGGTTTCGCTCAATATTTTAGAAGATAACGCATGTTATGTCTAGGTTAGGCCTGGGATTTGCCCTCATCAGGGTCATACTTTCGCAGTTTTAACATGCATGTTGACCTGATCGAGGGTTTTTTCTGCTTTGGAGCACGTAGTAAAGTGGTACCACAATAAAACAGTCAATTAAACCTGGTTTCGATCAATATTTTAGAGGATAACGCAAGTTAGGTCTACGCTAGGCCTGGGATTTTCACTCATCAGACTCATACTTTCGCATTCTTCACATACTTGTTGAACGGATCTTGGGTTTTTTCTGGTGTGGATCACGTAGTAATGTGGTACCACACTGAAACAATCAATTAAACCTGGTCTTGATAAACATTTTAGAGGATAACGCATGTTAGGTCTGGGTTAGGTCTAGGATTTGCCCTCAACAGGCTCATACTTTCGCATATTTCTCATACTTCATGCCTGGATCCTGGGCTATTACTGGATCGGATCACGTAGTAATGTGGTACCACACTGAAACAGTCGATTAAACCAGGTTTCGATCAATATTTTTGAGGATAACGCATGTTAGGTCTACGCTAGGCCTGGGATTTTCACTCATCAGACTCATACTTTCGCATTCTTCACATACTTGTTGAACGGATCTTGGGTTTTTTCTGGTTTGGATCACATAGTAATGTGGTACCACACTGAAACAGTCGATTAAACCTGGTTTGGATCAATATTTTAGGGGATAACGCATGTTAGGTCTGGGATAGGTCTGGGATTTGACCTCATCAGGCTCCTACTTTCGCATATTTCTCATACTTCATGGCTAGATCCTGGGCTATCTCTGGTTTGGATCACGTAGTAATGTGGTACCACACTGAAACAGTCGATTAAACCTGGTTTCGATCAATATTTTAGAGGATAACGCATGTTAGGTCTAGGTTAGCCCTGGGACTTTCACTCATCAGACTCATACTTTCGCATTCTCCACTTACTTGTTGAACAGATCCTGGCTTTGTCTGGTTTGGATCACATAGTAATGTGGTACCACACTGAAACAGTCGATTAGACCAGGTTTCGATCAATATTTTAGAAGATAACGCGTGTTAGGTCTAGGTTAGGCCTGGGATTTTCACTCATCAGACTCATACTTTCGCATTCTTCACATACTTGTTGAACGGATCCTGGGTTTTTTCTGGTTTGGATCACGTAGTAATGTGGGACCACACTGAAACAGTCAATTAAACCTGGTTTCGATCAATATTTTAGAGAATAATTCATGTTAGGTCTAGGTTAGGTCTGGGATTTGCTCTCATCAGGCTCTTTCTTTCGCATATTTCTCATGCATGTTGAACAGATCCTGGGCTGTTTCTGGATTGTATCACGTAGTAATGTGTTACCACGCTGAAACAGGCAATTAAACCTGGTTTCGATCAATATTTTAGAGGATAACGCAAGTTAGGTCTGGGATAGGTCTAGGATTTGCCCTCATCAGGCTTTTACTTTCGCATATTTCTCATACTTCATGGCTAGATCCTGGGCTATTTCTGGATTGGATCACGAAGTAGTGTGGTACCGCACTGAAACAGTCCATTAAACCTGGTTTCCATCACTATTTTAGAGGACAACGCAAGTTAGGTGTAGGTAAGGCCTGAGATTTTCACTGATCAGACTCATACTTTCGCATTCTTCACATACTTGTTGAACGGATCCTGGGTTTTTTCTGGTTAGGATCACGTAGTAATGAGGTACCACACTGAAACGGTCAATTAAACCTGGTTTCGCTCAATATTTTAGAGGATAACGCATGTTAGGTCTAGGTTAGGTCTGGGATTTGCTCTCATCAGGCTCATTCTTTCGCATATTTCTCATACTTGATGGCTAGATCCTGGGCTTTTCTGGATTGCATCACGTAGTAATGTAGTACCACACTGAAACAGTCAATGAAACCTGGTTTCCATCACTATTTTAGAGGACAACGCAAGTTAGGTGTAGGTAAGGCCTGAGATCTTCACTGATCAGACTCATACTTTCGCATTCTTCACATTCTTGTTGAACGGATCCTGGGTTTTTTCTGGTTTGGATCACGTAGTAATGAGGTACCACACTGAAACGGTCAATTAAACCTGGTTTCGATCAATATTTTAGAGGATAACGCAAGTTAGGTCTAGGTTAGCCCTGGGATTTTCACTCATCAGACACATACTTTCGCATTCTACAGATACTTGTTGAACTGATCCTGGGTTTTTTCTGGTTTGGATCACGTAGTAATGTGGTACCACACTGAAACAGTCGATTAAACCTGGTTTCGATCAATATTTTAGAGGATAACGCATGTTAGGTCTAGGTTAGCCCTGGGACTTTCACTCATCAGACTCATACTTTCGCATTCTCCACTTACTTGTTGAACAGATCCTGGGTTTTTTCTGGTTTGGATCACGTAGTAATGTGGTACCACACTGAAACAGTCGATTAAACCTAGTTTCGATCAATATTTTAGAGGATAACGCAAGTTAGGTCTGGGATAGGTCTGGGATTTGACCTCATCAGACTCATACTTTCGCACACTTCACATACTCCTTGAACGGATCCTGGGTTATTTTCTGGTTTGGATCACATAGTAATGTGGTACCACACTGAAACAGTCGATTAAACCAGGTTTCGATCAATATTTTTGAGGATAACGCATGTTAGGTCTAGGTTAGGCCTGGGATTTTCACTCATCAGACTCATACTTTCGCATTCTTCACATACTTGTTGAACGGATCCTGGGTTTTTTCTGGTTTGGATCACGAAGTAATGTGGGACCACACTGAAACAGTCAATTAAACCTGGTTTCGATCAATATTTTAGAGAATAATTCATGTTAGGTCTAGGTTAGGTCTGGGATTTGCTCTCATCAGGCACATTCTTTCGCATATTTCTCATACTTGATGGCTAGATCCTGGGCTTTTTCTGGATTGCATGACGTAGTAATGAAGTACAGCACTGAAACAGTCAATTAAACCTGGTTCCGATCAATATTTTAGAGAATAATTCATGTTAGGTCTAGGTTAGGTCTGGGATTTGCTCTCATCCGGCTCATTCTTTCGCATATTTCTCATACTTCATGGCTAAATCCTGGGCTGTTTCAGGATTGTATCACGTAGTAATGTGGTACCACACTGAAACATTCAGTTAAACCTGGTCTTGATAAATATTTTTGGGGATAACGCATGTTAGGTCTGGGTTAGGTCTAGGATTTGCCGTCATCAGGCTCATATTTTCGCATATTTCTTATACTTCATGGATAGATCCTGGGCTATTTTCTGGTTTGGATCACATAGTAATGTGGTACCACACTGAAACAGTCGATTAAACCAGGTTTCGATCAATATTTTTGAGGATAACGCATGTTAGGTCTAGGTTAGGCCTGGGATTTTCACTCATCAGACTCATACTTTCGCATTCTTCACATACTTGTTGAACGGATCCTGGGTTTTTTCTGGTTTGGATCACGAAGTAATGTGGGACCACACTGAAACAGTCAATTAAACCTGGTTTCGATCAATATTTTAGAGAATAATTCATGTTAGGTCTAGGTTAGGTCTGGGATTTGCTCTCATCAGGCACATTCTTTCGCATATTTCTCATACTTGATGGCTAGATCCTGGGCTTTTTCTGGATTGCATCACGTAGTAATGAAGTACAGCACTGAAACAGTCAATTAAACCTGGTTCCGATCAATATTTTAGAGAATAATTCATGTTAGGTCTAGGTTAGGTCTGGGATTTGCTCTCATCCGGCTCATTCTTTCGCATATTTCTCATACTTCATGGCTAAATCCTGGGCTGTTTCAGGATTGTATCACGTAGTAATGTGGTACCACAATGAAACATTCAGTTAAACCTGGTCTTGATAAATATTTTTGGGGATAACGCATGTTAGGTCTGGGTTAGGTCTAGGATTTGCCGTCATGAGGCTCATATTTTCGCATATTTCTTATACTTCATGGATAGATCCTGGGCTATTTTCTGGTTTGGATCACATAGTAATGTGGTACCACACTGAAACAGTCGATTAAACCAGGTTTCGATCAATATTGTTGAGGATAACGCATGTTAGGTCTAGGTTAGGCCTGGGATTTTCACTCATCAGACTCAATCTTTCGCATTCTTCACATACTTGTTGAACGGATCCTGGGTTTTTTGTGGTTTGGATCACGTAGTAATGTGGGACCACACTGAAACAATCAATTAAACCTGGTCTTGATAAATATTTTAGAGGATAACGCATGTTAGGTCTGGGTTAGGTCTAGGATTTGCTCTCGTCAGGCTCATACTTTCGCATATTTCTCATACCTCATGGCTAGATCCTGGGCTATTTCTGGATTGGATCACGTAGTAATGTGGTACCACACTGAAACAGTCAATTAAACCTGGTTTCGATCAATATTTTAGAGGATAACGCAAGTTAGGTCTGGGATCGGTCTGGGATTTGCCCTCATCAGGCTCATACTTTCGCGTTTTTCACATACTTGTTGAAATGATCCTGGGTTTTTTCTGGTTTGGTACACGTAGTAATGTGGTACCACACTGAAACAGTCCATTAAACCTGGTTTCGCTCAATATATTAAAAGATAACGCATGTTAGGTCTAGGTTAGGCCTGGGATTTGCCCTCATCAGGGTCATACTTTCGCAGTTTTAACATGCATGTTGACCTGATCGAGGGTTTTTTCTGCTTTGGAGCACGTAGTAACGTGGTACCACACTAAAACAGTCAATTAAACTTGGTTTCGATCAATATTTTAGAGGATAACGCAAGTTAGGTCTTGGATAGGTCTAGGATTTGCCCTCATCAGGCTCATTCTTTCGCATATTTCTCATACTTCATGGCTAGATCCTGGGCTTTTTCTGGATTGCATCACGTAGTATTGTGCTACCACACTGAAACAGTCGATTAAACCAGGTTTCGATCAATATTTTTGAGGATAACGCATGTTAGGTCTTCGCTAGGCCTTGGATTTTCACTCATCAGACTCATACTTTCGCATTCTTCACATACTTGTTGAACGGATCTTGGGTTTTTTCTGGTGTGGCTCACGTAGTAATGTGGTACCACACTGAAACAATCAATTAAACCTGGTCTTGATAAACATTTTAGAGGATAACGCATCTTAGGTCTGGGTTAGGTCTAGGATTTGCCCTCATCAGGCTCATACTTTCGCATATTTCTCATACTTCATGGCTGGATCCTGGGCTTTTTGTGGATTGCATCACGTAGTATTGTGGTACGACACTGAAACAGTCGATTAAACCAGGTTTCGATCAATATTTTTGAGGACAACGCATGTTAGGTCTACGCTAGGCCTGGGATTTTCACTCATCAGACTCATACTTTCGCATTCTTCACATACTTGTTGAACGGATCTTGGGTTTTTTCTGGTTTGGATCACATAGTAATGTGGTACCACACTGAAACAGTCCATTAAACCAGGTTTGGACCAATATTTTAGGGGATAACGCATGTTAGGTCTTGGTTAGGTCTGGGATTTTCACTCATCAGACTCATACTTTCGCATTCTTCACATACTTGTTGAACGGATCCTGGATTTTTTCTGGTTTGGATCACATAGTAATGTGGTACCACACTGAAACAGTCGATTAAACCTGGTTTCGATCAAAATTTTAGAGGATAACGCAAGTTAGGTCTGGGATAGGTCTGGGATTTGACCTCATCAGACTCATACTTTCGCACACTTCACATACTCCTTGAACAGATCCTGGGTTATTTTCTGGTTTGGATCACATAGTAATGTGGTACCACACTGAAACAGTCGATTAGACCAGGTTTCGATCAATATTTTAGAGGATAACGCGTGTTAGGTCTAGGTTAGGCCTGGGATTTTCACTCATCAGACTCATACTTTCGCATTCTTCACATACTTGTTGAACGGATCCTGTGTTTTTTCTGGTTTGGATCACGTAGTGATGTGGTACCACACTGAAACAGTCGATTAAACCTGGTTTCGATCAAAATTTTAGAGGATAACGCAAGTTAGGTCTGGGATAGGTCTGGGATTTGACCTCATCAGGCTCTTTCTTTCGCATATTTCTCATACATGTTGAACAGATCCTGGGCTGTTTCTGGATTGTATCACGTAGTAATGTGGTACCACGCTGAAACAGGCAATTAAACCTGGTTTCGATCAATATTTTGGAGGATAACGCAAGTTAGGTCTGGGATAGGTCTAGGATTTGCCCTCATCAGGCTCTTACTTTCGCATATTTCTCATACTTCATGGCTAGATCCTGGGCTATTTCTGGATTGGATCACGTAGTAAAGTGGTACCACACTGAAACATTCAATGAAACCTGGTCTGGATAAATATTTTAGAGGATAACGCATCTTAAGTCTGGGTTAGGTCTAAGATTTGCCCTCATAAGGCTCACAGTTTCGCGTTTTTCACATTCTTGTTGAACAGATCCTGGGTTTTGTCTGGTTTGGATCACGAAGTAGTGTGATACCACACTGAAACAGTCGATTAAACCTGGTTTCGATGAATATTTTAGAGGATAACGCATGTTAGGTCTAGGTTAGGCCTGGGATTTTCACTCATCAGGCTCATACTTTCGCATTCTTCACATACTTGTTGAACGGATCATGGGTTTTTTCTGGTTTGGATCACGACGTAACGTGGGACCACACTGAAACAGTCAATTAAACCTGGTTTCGATCAATATTTTAGAGAATAATTCATGTTAGGTCTGGGTTAGGTCTAGGATTTGCCCTCATCAGGCTCACAGTTTCGCGTTTTTCACATACTTGTTGAACAGATCCTGGGCTTTTTCTGGATTGCATCACGTAGTAATGAAGTACAACACTGAAACACTCAATTAAACCTGGTTTCCATCAATATTATTGAGGATAACGCATGTTAGGTCTAGGTTAGGCCTGGGATTTTCACTCATCAGACTCATACTTTCGCATTCTTCACATACTTGTTGAACCGATCTTGGGTTTTTTCTGGTGTGGATCACGTAGAAGTGTGGTACCACACTGAAACAGTCCATTAAACCTGGTTTGGATCAATATTTTAGAGGATAACGCATGTTAGGTCTAGGTTAGGTCTGGGATTTTCACTCATGAGACTCATACTTTCGCATACTTCACATACTTGTTGAACGGATCCTGGGCTATTTCTGGATTGGATCACGTAGTAATGTGGTACCACACTGAAACAGTCAATTAAACCTGGTTTTGATCAATATTTTAGAGAATAATTCATGTTAGGTCTAGGTTAGGTCTGGGATTTGCTCTCATCAGGCTCATTCTTTCGCATATTTCTCATACTTGACGGCTAGATCCTGGGCTTTTTCTGGATTGCATCACGTAGTAATGATGTACAACACTGAAACAGTCAATTAAACCTGGTTTCGATCAATATTTTAGAGAATAATTCATGTTAGGTCTAGGTTAGGTCTGGGATTTGCTCTCATCAGGCTCATTCTTTCGCATATTTCTCATACTTGATGGATAGATCCTGGGCTTTCTCTGGATTGCATCACGTAGTAATGATGTACAACACTGAAACAGTCAATTAAACCTGGTTTCCATCTTTATTTTAGAGGACAACACATGTTATGTCTAGATTAGGCCTGGGATTTGCTCCCATCAGGGTCATACTTTCGCAGTTTTAACATACATGTGGACCTGATCGAGGGTTTTTTCAGCTTTGGATCACGTAGTAAAGTGGTACCACACTGAAACAGTCCATTAAACCTGGTTGCGATCAATATTTTAGAGGATAACGCATGTTAGGTCTGGGTTAGGTCTAGGATTTGCCCTCATCAGGCTCATACTTTCGCATATTTCTCATACTTCATGGCTAGATCCTGGGCTATTTCTGGATTGGATCACGTAGTAATGTGGTACCACACTGAAACAGTCAATTAAACCTGGTTTCCATCAATATTTTAGAGGACAACGCATGTTTGGTCTAGCTTAGGCCTGGGATTTGCCCTCATCAGGGGCATTCTTTCGCAGTTTTAACATACATGTCGACCTGATCGAGGGTTTTTTCTGCTTGGGATCACGTAGTAAAGTGGTGCCACACTGAAACAGTCCATTAAACCTGGTTTGGATCAATATTTTAGAGGATAACGCATGTTAGGTCTAGGTTAGCCCTGGGATTATCACTCATCAGACTCATACCTTCGCATTCTTCACATACTTGTTGAACGGATCCTGGGTTTTTTCTGGTTTGGTTCACGTAGTAATGTGGTACCACACTGAAACATTCAATTAAACCTGATCTTGATAAATATTTGAGAGGATAACGCATGTTAGGTTTGGGTTAAGTCTAGGATTTGCCCTCATCAGGCTCATACTTTCGCATATTTCTCATACTTGATGGCTAGATCCTGGGCTGTTTCTACATTGTATCACGTAGTAATGTGGTACCACGCTGAAACAGTCAATTAAACCTGGTTTCGATCAATATTTTAGAGGATAACGCATGTCAGGTCTAGGTTAGCCCTGGGATTATCACTCATCAGACTCATACCTTCGCATTCTTCACATACTTGTTGAACGAATCCTGGGTTTCTTCTGGTTTGGTTCACGTAGTAATGTGGTACCACACTAAAACATTCAATTAAACCTGGTCTTGATAAATATTTTAGAGGATAACGCATGTTAGGTCTGGGTTAGGTCTGGGATTTGCCCTCATCAGGCTTATACTTTCGCATATTTCTCGTACTTAATGGCTAGATCCTTTGCTTTTTCTGGATTGGATCACGTAGTAATGTGGTACCACACTGAAACAGTCGATTAAACCTGGTTTCGATCAATATTTTAGAGGATAACGCAAGTTAGGTCTGGGATAGGTCTGGGATTTGACCTCATCAGACTCATACTTTCGCACACTTCACATACTCGCTGAACAGATCCTGGGTTATTTTCTGGTTTGGATCAGGTAGTAATGTGGTACCACACTAAAACATTCAATTAAACCTGGTCTTGATAAATATTTTAGAGGATAACGCATGTTAGGTCTGTGTTAGGTCTAGGATTTGCCCTCATCAGGCTCATTCTTTCGCATATTTGTCAAACTTGATGGCTAGATCCTGGGCTTTTTCTCGATTGCATCGCGTAGTAATGTGGTACCACACTAAAACATTCAATTAAACCTGGTCTTGATAAATATTTTAGAGGATAACGCATGTTAGGTCTGGGTTAGGTCTTGGATTTGCCCCCATCAGGCTCATACTTTTGCATATTTCTCATATTTCATGGCTAGATCCTTTGCTTTTTCTGGATTGTATCACGTAGTAATGAAGTACAACACTGAAACAGTCAATTAAACCTGGTTTCCATCAATATCTTAGAGGACAACGCAAGTTAGGTCTGGGATAGGTCTGGGACTTGCCCTCATCAGGCTCATACTTTCGCGTTTTTCACATACTTTTTGAACAGATCCTGGGCTTTTTCTGGATTGCATCACGTAGTAATGAAGTACAACACTGAAACAGTAAATTAAACCTGGTTTCCATCAATATCTTAGAGGACAACGCAAGTTAGGTCTGGCATAGGTCTGGGATTTGCCCTCATCAGGCTCATACTTTCGCGTTTTTCACATACTTGTTGAACAGATCCTGGGTTTTTTCTGGTTTGGATCACGTAGTAATGTGGGACCACACTGAAACAGTCGATTAAACCTGGTCTCGATCAATATTTTAGAGGATAACGCAAGCTAAGTCTGGGATTGGTCTGGGATTTGACCTCATCAGACTCATACTTTCGCATTCTTCACATACTTGTTGAACGGATCATGGGTTTTTTCTGGTTTGGATCACGTAGTAATGTGGGTCCACACTGAAACAATCAATTAAACCTGGTCTTGATAAATATTTTAGAGGATAACGCATGTTAGGTCTGGGATAGGTCTGGGATTTGCCCTCATCAGACTCATACTTTCGCACACTTCACATACTCGTTGAACAGATCCTGGGTTTTTTCTGGTTTGGATCACGTAGTAATGTGGTACCACACTGAAACAGTCGATTAAACCTGGTTTCGATCAATATTTTAGAGGATAACGCAAGTTAAGTCTGGGATTGGTCTGGGATTTGACCTCATCAGACTCATACTTTCGCACACTTCACATACTCGTTGAACAGATCCTGGGTTATTTTCTGGTTTGGATCACATAGAAATGTGGTACCACACTGAAACAGTCGATTAAACCAGGTTTCGATCAATATTCTTGAGGATAACGCATGTTAGGTCTAGGTTAGTCCTGGGATTTTCACTCATCAGGCTCATACTTTCGCAATCTTCACATACTTGTTGAACGGATCCTGGGTTTTTTCTGGTTTGGATCACGTAGTAATGTGGGACCACACTGAAACAGTCAATTAAACCTGGTTTCGATCAATATTTTAGAGAATAATTCATGTTAGGTCTAGGTTAGGTCTGGGATTTGCTCTCATCAGGCTCATTCTTTCGCATATTTCTCATACTTGATGACTAGATCCTGGGCTTTCTCCGGATTGCATCACGTAGTAATGAAGTACAACACTGAAACAGTCAATTAAACCTGGTTTCCATCAATATCTTAGAGGACAACGCAAGTGAGGTCTGGGATAGGTCTGGGATTTGCCCTCATCAGGCTCATACTTTCGCGTTTTTCACATACTTGTTGAACAGATCCTGGGTTTTTTCTG
This sequence comes from Colletes latitarsis, assembly GCF_051014445.1. NCBI lineage: Eukaryota > Metazoa > Arthropoda > Insecta > Hymenoptera > Colletidae > Colletes > Colletes latitarsis. Next base: position 4,039,704 of record NW_027488366.1, on the reverse strand, counting down.
GTTTGTATCACGTAGTAGTGTTGTACCACACCGAAACAGTCCATTAAACCTGGTTTGGATCAATATTTTAGAGGATAACGCATGTTAGGTCTAGGTTAGCCCTGGGATTTTCACTCATCAGACTCATACTTTCGCATTCTTCACATACTTGTAGAACTGATCCGGGGTTTTTTCTGGTTTGGATCACGTAGTAATGTGGTACCACACTGAAACAGTCAATGAAACCTGGTTTCCATCAATATTTTAAAGGACAACGCAAGTTAGGTCTAGGTAAGGCCTGTGATTTCCACTGGTCAGACTCATACTTTCTCATCCTTCACATACTTGTTGAACGGATCATGGGTTTTTTCTGGTTTGGATCACGTAGTAATGTGGGTCCACACTGAAACAATCAATTAAACCTGGTCTTGATAAATATTTTAGAGGATAACGCATGTTAGGTCTGGGATAGGTCTGGGATTTGCCCTCATCAGACTCATACTTTCGCACACTTCACATACTCGTTGAACAGATCCTGGGTTTTTTCTGGTTTGGATCACGTAGTAATGTGGTACCACACTGAAACAGTCGATTAAACCTGGTTTCGATCAATATTTTAGAGGATAACGCAAGTTAAGTCTGGGATTGGTCTGGGATTTGACCTCATCAGACTCATACTTTCGCACACTTCACATACTCGTTGAACAGATCCTGGGTTATTTTCTGGTTTGGATCACATAGAAATGTGGTACCACACTGAAACAGTCGATTAAACCAGGTTTCGATCAATATTCTTGAGGATAACGCATGTTAGGTCTAGGTTAGTCCTGGGATTTTCACTCATCAGGCTCATACTTTCGCAATCTTCACATACTTGTTGAACGGATCCTGGGTTTTTTCTGGTTTGGATCACGTAGTAATGTGGGACCACACTGAAACAGTCAATTAAACCTGGTTTCGATCAATATTTTAGAGAATAATTCATGTTAGGTCTAGGTTAGGTCTGGGATTTGCTCTCATCAGGCTCATTCTTTCGCATATTTCTCATACTTGATGACTAGATCCTGGGCTTTCTCCGGATTGCATCACGTAGTAATGAAGTACAACACTGAAACAGTCAATTAAACCTGGTTTCCATCAATATCTTAGAGGACAACGCAAGTGATGTCTGGGATAGGTCTGGGATTTGCCCTCATCAGACTCATACTTTCGCACACTTCACATACTCGTTGAACAGATCCTGGGTTTTTTCTGGTTTGGATCACGTAGTAATGTGGTACCACACTGAAACAGTCGATTAAACCTGGTTTCGATCAATATTTTAGAGGATAACGCAAGTTAAGTCTGGGATTGGTCTGGGATTTGACCTCATCAGACTCATACTTTCGCACACTTCACATACTCGTTGAACAGATCCTGGGTTATTTTCTGGTTTGGATCACATAGAAATGTGGTACCACACTGAAACAGTCGATTAAACCAGGTTTCGATCAATATTCTTGAGGATAACGCATGTTAGGTCTAGGTTAGCCCTGGGATTTTCACTCATCAGACTCATACTTTCGCATTCTTCACATACTTGTGGAACTGATCCGGGGTTTTTTCTGGTTTGGATCACGTAGTAATGTGGTACCACACTGAAACAGTCAATGAAACCTGGTTTCCATCAATATTTTAGAGGACAACGCAAGTTAGGTCTAGGTAAGGCCTGTGATTTCCACTGATCAGACTCATACTTTCTCATCCTTCACATACTTGTGGAACGGATCCTGGGTTTTTTCTGGTTTCGATCACGTAGTAATGTGGTACCACACTGAAACGGTCAATTAAACCTGGTTTCGATCAATATTTTAAAGGACAACGCAAGTTACGTCTGGGATAGGTCTAGGATTTGCCCTCATCAGGCTCTTACTTTCGCATATTTCTCATACTTCATGGCTAGATCCTGGGCTGTTTCTGGATTGTATCACGCAGTAATGTGGTACCACGCTGAAACAGTCAATTAAACCTGGTTTCGATCAATATTTTAGAGAATAATTCATGTTAGGACTGGGTTAGGTCTAGGATTTGCCCTCATCAGGCTCATACTTTCGCATATTTCTCATACTTCATGGCTAGATCCTGGGCTGTTTCTGGATTGTATCACGTAGTAATGTGGTACCACGCTGAAACAGTCAATTAAACCTGGTTTCGATCAATATTTTAGAGGACAACGCAAGTTACGTCTGGTATAGGTCTAGGATTTGCCCTCATCAGGCTCTTACTTTCGCATATTTCTCATACTTCATGGCTAGATCCTGGGCTGTTTCTGGATTGTATCACGTAGTAATGTGGTACCACGCTGAAACAGTCAATTAAACCTGGTTTCGATCAATATTTTAGGGAATAATTCATGTTAGGTCTGGGATAGGTCTGGGATTTGCTCTCATCAGGCTCATTCCTTCGCATATTTCTCATACTTGATGGCTAGATCCTGGGCTTTTTCTGGATTGCATCACGTAGTAATGTAGTACCACACTGAAACAGTCAATGAAACCCGGTTTCCATCAATATTTTAGAGGACAACGCAAGTTAGGTCTAGGTAAGGCCTGTGATTTCCACTGATCAGACTCATACTTTCGCATCCTTCACATACTTGTTGAACGGATCCTGGGTTTTTTCTGGTTTGGATCACGTAGTAATGTGGTACCACACTGAAACGGTCAATTAAACCTGGTTTCGATCAGTATTTTAGAGGATAACGCATGTTAGGTCTAGGTTAGGTCTGGGATTTGCTCTCATCAGGCTCATTCTTTCGCATATTTCTCATACATGTTGAACAGATCCAGGGTTTTTTCAGGTTTGGATCACGTAGTAATGTGGGACCACACTGAAACAATCCATTAAACCTGGTCTTGATAAATATTTTAGAGGATAACGCATGTTAGGTCTAGGTTAGGTCTGGGATTTTCACTCATCAGACTCATACTTTCGCATTCTTCACATACTTGTTGAACGGATCCTGGGTTTTTTCTGGTTTGGATCACGTGGTAATGTGGGTCCACACTGAAACAATCAATTAAACCTGGTCTTGATAAATATTTTAGAGGATAACGCATGTTAGGTCTGGGATAGGTCTGGGATTTGCGCACATCAGACTCATACTTTCGCATTCTTCACATACTTGTTGAACGGATCCTGGGTTTTTTCTGGTTTGGATCACGTAGTAATGTGGGACCACACTGAAACAGTCAATTAAACCTGGATTCGATCAATATTTTAGAGAATAATTCATGTTAGGTCTAGGTTAGGTCTGGGATTTGCTCTCATCAGGCTCATTCTTTCGCATATTTCTCATACTTGATGACTAGATCCTGGGCTTTTTCTGGATTGCATCACGTAGTAATGAAGTACAACACTGAAACAGTCAATTAAACCTGGTTTCCATCAATATCTTAGAGGACAACGCAAGTGAGGTCTGGGATAGGTCTGGGATTTGCCCTCGTCAGGCTCATACTTTCGCGTTTTTCACATACTTGTTGAACAGATCCTGGGTTTTTTCTGGTTTGTATCACGTAGTAGTGTGGTACCACACTGAAACAGTCCATTAAACCTGGTTTGGATCAATATTTTAGAGGATAACGCATGTTAGGTCTAGGTTAGCCCTGGGATTTTCACTCATCAGACTCATACTTTCGCATTCTTCACATACTTGTAGAACTGATCCTGGGTTTTTTCTGGTTTGGATCACGTAGTAATGTGGTACCACACTGAAACAGTCAATGAAACCTGGTTTCCATCAATATTTTAGAGGACAACGCAAGTTAGGTCTAGGTAAGGCCTGTGATTTCCACTGATCAGACTCATACTTTCGCATCCTTCACATACTTGTTGAACGGATCCTGGGTTTTTTCTGGTTTCGATCACGTAGTAATGTGGTACCACACTGAAACGGTCAATTAAACCTGGTTTCGATCAATATTTTAGAGGACAACGCAAGTTACGTCTGGGATAGGTCTAGGATTTGCCCTCATCAGGCTCTTACTTTCGCATATTTCTCATACTTCATTGCTAGATCCTGGGCTGTTTCTGGATTGTATCACGTAGTAATGGGGTACCACGCTGAAACAGTCAATTAAACCTGGTTTCGATCAATATTTTAGAGAATAATTCATGTTAGGTCTGGGTTAGGTCTAGGATTTGCCCTCATCAGGCTCATACTTTCGCATATTTCTCGTACTTCATGGCTAGATCCTGGGCTGTTTCTGGATTGTATCACGTAGTAATGTGGTACCACGCTGAAACAGTCAATTAAACCTGGTTTCGATCAATATTTTAGAGGACAACGCAAGTTACGTCTGGGATAGGTCTAGGATTTGCCCTCATCAGGCTCTTACTTTCGCATATTTCTCATACTTCATGGCTAGATCCTGGGCTGTTTCTGGATTGTATCACGTAGTAATGTGGTACCACGCTGAAACAGTCAATTAAACCTGGTTTCGATCAATATTTTAGAGAATAATTCATGTTAGGTCTGGGATAGGTCTGGGATTTGCTCTCATCAGGCTCATTCCTTCGCATATTTCTCATACTTGATGGCTAGATCCTGGGCTTTTTCTGGATTGCATCACGTAGTAATGTAGTACCACACTGAAACAGTCAATGAAACCTGGTTTCCATCAATATTTTAGAGGACAACGCAAGTTAGGTCTAGGTAAGGCCTGTGATCTCCACTGATCAGACTCATACTTTCGCATCCTTCACATACTTGTTGAACGGATCCTGGGTTTTTTCTGGTTTGGATCACGTAGTAATGTGGTACCACACTGAAACGGTCAATTAAACCTGGTTTCGATCAATATTTTAGAGGACAACGCAAGTTACGTCTGGGATAGGTCTAGGATTTGCCCTCATCAGGCTCTTGCTTTCGCATATTTCTCATACTTCATGGCTAGCTCCTGGGCTATTTCTGGAATGGATCACGTAGTAAAGTGGTACCACACTGAAACATTCAACGAAACCTGGTCTGGATAAATATTTTAGAGGATAACGCATCTTAGGTCTGGGTTAGGTCTAAGATTTGCCCTCATCAGGCTCACAGTTTCGCGTTTTTCACATACTTGCTGAACAGATCATGGGTTTTTTCTGGTTTGGATCACGTAGTAGTGTGATACCACACTGAAACAGTCGATTAAACCTGGCTTCGATCAATATTTTAGTGGATGACGCATGTTAGGTCTAGGTTAGGTCTGGGATTTGCTCTCATCAGGCTCATTCTTTCGCATATTTCTCATACATGTTGAACAGATCCTGGGTTTTTTCAGGTTTGGATCACGTAGTAATGTGGGACCACACTGAAACAATCAATTAATCCTGGTCTTGATAAATATTTTAGAGGATAACGCATGTTAGGTCTAGGTTAGGTCTGGGATTTTCACTCATCAGACTCATACTTTCGCATTCTTCACATACTTGTTGAACGGATCCCGGGTTTTTTCTGGTTTGGCTCAGGTGGTAATGTGGGTCCACACTGAAACAATCAATTAAACCTGGTCTTGATAAATATTTTAGAGGATAACGCATGTTAGGTCTGGGATAGGTCTGGGATTTGCCCACATCAGACTCATACTTTCGCACACTTCACATACTCGTTGAACAGATCCTGGGTTTTTTCTGGTTTGGATCACATAGTAATGTGGTACCACACTGAAACAGTCCATTAAACCTGGTTTGGATCAATATTTTAGAGGATAACGCATGTTAGGTCTAGGTTAGCCCTGGGATTTTCACTCATCAGACTCATACTTTCGCATTCTTCACATACTTGTTGAACTGATCCTGGGTTTTTTCTGGTTCGGATCACGTAGTAATGTGGTACCACACTGAAGCAGTCGATTAAACCTGGTCTCGATCAATATTTTAGAGGATAACGCAAGTTAGGTCTGGGATAGGTCTGGGATTTGACCTCATCAGACTCATACTTTCGCACAACTTCACATACTCGTTGAACAGATCCTGGGTTATTTTCTGGTTTGGATCACATAGTAATGTGGTAGCACACTGAAACAGTCGATTAAACCAGGTTTCGATCAATATTTTAGAGTATAACTCATGTTAGGTCAAGGTTAGGCCCGGGATTTTCATTTATCAGACTCATACTTTTGCATTCTTCACATACTTGTTGAACGGATTCTGGGATTTTTCTGGTTTGGATCACGTAGTAATGTGGGACCACACTGAAACAGTCAATTAAACCTGGTTTCGATCAATATTTTAGAGGATAACGCAAGTTAAGTCTGGGATTGGTCTGGGATTTGACCTCATAAGACTCATACTTTCGCATACTTCACATACTTGTTGATCGGATCCTGGGTTTTTTCTGGTTTGGATCACGTAGTAATGAGGTACCACACTGAAACGGTCAATTAAACCTGGTTTCGATCAATATTTTAGTGGATAACGCAAGTTAGGTCTGGGATAGGTCTGGGATTTGCCCTCATCAGGCTCATACTTTCGCGTTTTTCACATACTTGTTGAACAGATCATGGGATTTTTCTGGTTTGGGTCACGTAGTAATGTGGTACCACACTGAAACAGTCGATTAAACCTGGTTTCGATCAATATTTTAGAGGATAACGCAAGCTAGGTCAAGGTTAGGCCTGGGATTTTCACTGATCAGACTCATACTTTGGCATTCTTCACATACTTGTTGAACTGATCCTGGGTTTTTGCTGGTTTGGATCACGTAGTAATGTGGTACCACACTGAAACAGTCGATTAAACCTGGTTTCGATCAATATTTTAGAGTATAACTCATGTTAGGTCTAGGTTAGGCCTGGGATTTTCACTCATCAGACTCATACTTTCGCATTCTTCACATACTTGTTGAAGGGAACCGGGGTTTTTTCTGGTTTGGATCACGTAGTAATGTGGGACCACACTGAAACAGTCAATTAAACCTGGTTTCGATCAATATTTTAGAGAATAATTCATGTTAGGTCTAGGTTAGGTCTGGGATTTGCTCTCATCAGGCTCATTTTTTCGCATATTTCTCATACTTGATGGCTAGATCCTGGGCTTTTTCTGGATTGCATCACGTAGTAATGAAGTACAACACTGCAACAGTCAATTAAACCTGGTTTCCATCAATATCTTAGAGGACAACGCAAGTTAGGTCTGGGATATGTCTGGGATTTGCCCTCATCAGGCTCATACTTTCGCGTTTTTCACATACTTGTTGAACAGATCCTGGGTTTTTTCAGGTTTGGATCACGTTGTAGTGTGGTACCACACTGAAACAGTCCATTAAACCTGGTTTTGATCAATATTTTAGAGGATGACGCATGTTAGGTCTAGGTTAGCCCTGGGATTTTCACTCATCAGACTCATACTTTCGCATTCTTCACTTACTTGTTCAACTGATCCTGGGTTTTTTCTGGTTTGGACCACGTAGTAATGTGGTACCACGCTGAAACAGTCAATTAAACCTGGTTTCGATCAATATTTTAGAGAATAATTCATGTTAGGTCTGTGTTAGGTCTAGGATTTGCCCTCATCAGGCTCATACTTTCGCATATTTCTCATACTTCATGGCTAGATCCTGGGCTGTTTCTGGATTGTATCACGTAGTAATGTGGTACCACGCTGAAACAGTCAATTAAACCTGGTTTCGATCAATATTTTAGAGGATAACGCAAGTTACGTCTGGGATAGGTCTAGGATTTGCCCTCATCAGGCTCTTACTTTCGCATATTTCTCATACTTCATGGCTAGATCCTGGGCTATTTCTGGTTTGGATCACTAAGTAGTGTGGTACCACACTGAAACAGTCCATTTAACCTGGTTTCGCTCAATATTTTAGAGGATAACGCATGTTAGGTCTAGGTTAGGTCTGGGATTTGCTCTCATCAGGCTCATTCTTTCGCATATTTCTCATACTTGATGGCTAGATCCTGGGCTTTTTCTGGATTGCATCACGTAGTAATGTAGTACCACACTGAAACAGTCAATGAAACCTGGTTTCCATCAATATTTTAGAGGACAACGCAAGTTAGGTCTAGGTAAGGCCTGAGATTTTCACTGATCAGACTCATACTTTCGCATCCTTCACATACTTCTTGAACGGATCCTGGGTTTTTTCTGGTTTGGATCACGTAGTAATGTGGTACCACACTGAAACGGTCAATTAAACCTGGTTTCGATCAATATTTTAGAGGATAACGCAAGTTAGGTCTGGGATAGGTCTGGGATTTGCCCTCATCAGGCTCATACTTTCGCGTTTTTCACATACTTGTTGAACAGATCATGGGTTTTTTCTGGTTTGGGTCACGTAGTAGTGTGATACCACACTGAAACAGTCGATTAAACCTGGTTTCGATCAATATTTTAGAGGATAACGCATGTTAGGTCTAGGATAGCCCTGGGATTTTCACTCATCAGACTCATACTTTCGCATTCTTCACATACTTGTTGAACTGATCCTCGGTTTTTTCTGGTGTGGATCACGTAGTAATGTGGTACCACACTGAAACAGTCGATTAAACCCGGTCTCGATCAATATTTTAGAGAATAATTCATGTTAGGTCTAGGTTAGGTCTGGGATTTGCTCTCATCAGGCTCATTCTTTCGCATATTTCTCATACTTGATGGCTAGATCCTGGGCTTTTTCTGGATTGCATCACGTAGTAATGAAGTACAACACTGAAACAGTCAATTAAACCTGGTTTCCATCAATATCTTAGAGGACAACGCAAGTTAGGTCTGGGATATGTCTGGGATTTGCCCCCATCAGGCTCATACTTTCGCGTTTTTCACATACTCGTTGAACAGATCCTGGGTTATTTTCTGGTTTGGATCACATAGTAATGTGGTTCCACACTGAAACAGTCGATTTAACCAGGTTTCGATCAATATTTTTGAGGATAACGAATGTTAGGTCCAGGTTAGGCCTGGGATTTTCACTCATCAGACTCATACTTTCGCATTCTTCACATACTTGTTGAACGGATCCTGGGTTTTTTCTGGTTTGGATCACGTAGTAATGTGGGACCACACTGAAACAGTCAATTAAGCCTGGTTTCGATCAATATTTTAGAGAATAATTCATGTTAGGTCTAGGTTAGGTCTGGGATTTGCTCTCATCATGCTCATTCTTTCGCATATTTCTCATACTTGATGGCTAGATCCTGGGTTATTTTCTGGTTTGGATCACATACTAATGTGGTACCACACTGAAACAGTCGATTAAACCAGGTTTCGATCAATATTTTAGAGTATAACTCATGTTAGGTCTAGGTTAGGCCTGGGATTTTCACTGATCAGACTCATACTTTCGCATTCTTCACATACTTGTTGAAGGGATCCGGGGTTTTTTCTGGTTTGGATCACGTAGTAATGTGGGACCACACTGAAACAGTCGATTAAACGTGGTTTCGATCAATATTTTATGGGATAACGCAAGTTACGTCTGGGATTGGTCCGGGATTTGACCTCATCAGACTCATACTTTCGCATTCTTCACATACTTGTTGAACGGATCTTGGGTTTTTTCTGGAGTGGATCACGTAGTAATGTGGTACCACACTGAAACAGTTCATTAAACCTGGTTTCCATCACTATTTTAGAGGACAACGCAAGTTAGGTCTGGGATATGTCTGGGATTTGCCGTCATCAAGCTCATACTTTCGCGTTTTTCACATAATTGTAGAACAGATCCTGGGTTTTTTCTAGTTTGGATCACGTAGTAATGTGGTACCACACTGAAACAGTCGATTAAACGTGGTTTCGATCAATATTTTAGAGGATAACGCATGTTAGGTCTAGGATAACCCTGGGATTTTCACTCATCAGACTCATACTTTCGCATTCTTCACATACTTGTTGAACTGATCCTCGGTTTTTTCTGGTTTGGATCACGTAGTAATGTGGTACCACACTGAAACAGTCGATTAAACCTGGTCTCGATCAATATTTTAGAGAATAATTCATGTTAGGTCTAGGTTAGGTCTGGGATTTGCTCTCATCAGGCTCATTCTTTCGCATATTTCTCATACTTGATGGCTAGATCCTGGGCTTTTTCTGGATTGCATCACGTAGTAATGAAGTACAACACTGCAACAGTCAATTAAACCTGGTTTCCATCAATATCTTAGAGGACAACGCAAGTTAGGTCTGGGATATGTCTCGGATTTGCCCTCATCAGGCTCATACTTTCGCGTTTTTCACATACTTGTTGAACAGATCCTGGGTTTTTTCAGGTTTGGATCACGTTGTAGTGTGGTACCACACTGAAACGGTCAATTAAACCCGGTTCCGATCAATATTCTAGAGGACAACGCAAGTTACGTCTGGGATAGGTCTGGGATTTGCTCTCATCAGGCTCATACTTTCGCATATTTCTCATACTTCATGGCTAGATCCTGGGCTGTTTCTGGATTGTATCACGTAGTAATGTGGTACCACGCTGAAACAGTCAATTAAACCTGGTTTCGATCAATATTTTAGAGGACAACGCAAGTTAGGTCTAGGTAAGGCCTGTGATTTCCACTGATCAGACTCATACTTTCGCATCCTTCACATACTTGTTGAACGGATCCTGGGTTTTTTCTGGTTTGGATCACGTAGTAATGTGGTCCACACTGAAACGGTCAATTAAACCTGGTTTCGATCAATATTTTAGAGGATAACGCAAGTAACGTCTGGGATAGGTCTAGGATTTGCCCTCATCAGGCTCTTACTTTCGCATATTTCTCATACTTCATGGCTAGATCCTGGGCTATTTCTGGTTTGGATCACGAAGTAGTGTGGTACCACACTAAAACAGTCCATTAAACCTGGTTTCGCTCAATATTTTAGAGGATAACGCATGTTAGGTCTAGGTTAGGTCTGGGATTTGCTCTCATCAGGCTCATTCCTTCGCATATTTCTCATACTTGATGGCTAGATCCTGGGCTTTTTCTGGATTGCATCACGTAGTAATGTAGTACCACACTGAAACAGTCAATGAAACCTGGTTTCCATCAATATTATAGAGGACAACGCAAGTTAGGTCTAGGTAAGGCCTGTGATTTCCACTGATCAGACTCATACTTTCTCATCCTTCACATACTTGTTGAACGGATCCTGGGTTTTTTCTGGTTTCGATCACGTAGTAATGTGGTACCACACTGAAACGGTCAATTAAACCTGGTTTCGATCAATATTTTAAAGGACAACGCAAGTTACGTCTGGGATAGGTCTAGGATTTGCCCTCATCAGGCTCTTACTTTCGCATATTTCTCATACTTCATGGCTAGATCCTGGGCTGTTTCTGGATTGTATCACGCAGTAATGTGGTACCACGCTGAAACAGTCAATTAAACCTGGTTTCGATCAATATTTTAGAGAATAATTCATGTTAGGTCTGGGTTAGGTCTAGGATTTGCCCTCATCAGGCTCATACTTTCGCATATTTCTCATACTTCATGGCTAGATCCTGGGCTGTTTCTGGATTGTATCACGTAGTAATGTGGTACCACGCTGAAACAGTCAATTAAACCTGGTTTCGATCAATATTTTAGAGGACAACGCAAGTTACGTCTGGGATAGGTCTAGGATTTGCCCTCATCAGGCTCTTACTTTCGCATATTTCTCATACTTCATGGCTAGATCCTGGGCTGTTTCTGGATTGTATCACGTAGTAATGTGGTACCACGCTGAAACAGTCAATTAAACCTGGTTTCGATCAATATTTTAGGGAATAATTCATGTTAGGTCTGGGATAGGTCTGGGATTTGCTCTCATCAGGCTCATTCCTTCGCATATTTCTCATACTTGATGGCTAGATCCTGGGCTTTTTCTGGATTGCATCACGTAGTAATGTAGTACCACACTGAAACAGTCAATGAAACCCGGTTTCCATCAATATTTTAGAGGACAACGCAAGTTAGGTCTAGGTAAGGCCTGTGATTTCCACTGATCAGACTCATACTTTCGCATCCTTCACATACTTGTTGAACGGATCCTGGGTTTTTTCTGGTTTGGATCACGTAGTAATGTGGTACCACACTGAAACGGTCAATTAAACCTGGTTTCGATCAGTATTTTAGAGGACAACGCAAGTTACGTCTGGGATAGGTCTAGGATTTGCCCTCATCAGGCTCTTACTTTCGCATATTTCTCATACTTCATGGCTAGCTCCTGGGCTATTTCTGGATTGGATCACGTAGTAAAGTGGTACCACACTGAAACATTCAATGAAACCTGGTCTGGATAAATATTTTAGAGGATAACGCATCTTAGGTCTGGGTTAGGTCTAAGATTTGCCCTCATCAGGCTCACCGTTTCGCGTTTTTCACACACTTGCTGAACAGATCATGGGTTTTTTCTGGTTTGGGTCACGTAGTAGTGTGATACCACACTGAAACAGTCGATTAAACCTGGCTTCGATCAATATTTTAGTGGATAACGCATGTTAGGTCTAGGTTAGCACTGGGATTTTCACTCATCAGACTCATACTTTCGCATTCTTCACATACTTGTTGAACGGATCCTGGGTTTTTTCTGGTTTGGATCACGTAGTAATATGGGTCCACACTGAAACAATCAATTAAACCTGGTCTTGATAAATATTTTAGAGGATAACGCATGTTAGGTCTAGGTTAGGTCTGGGATTTGCTCTCATCAGGCTCATTCTTTCGCATATTTCTCATACATGTTGAACAGATCCAGGGTTTTTTCAGGTTTGGATCACGTAGTAATGTGGGACCACACTGAAACAATCCATTAAACCTGGTCTTGATAAATATTTTAGAGGATAACGCATGTTAGGTCTAGGTTAGGTCTGGGATTTTCACTCATCAGACTCATACTTTCGCATTCTTCACATACTTGTTGAACGGATCCTGGGTTTTTTCTGGTTTGGATCACGTGGTAATGTGGGTCCACACTGAAACAATCAATTAAACCTGGTCTTGATAAATATTTTAGAGGATAACGCATGTTAGGTCTGGGATAGGTCTGGGATTTGCGCACATCAGACTCATACTTTCGCATTCTTCACATACTTGTTGAACGGATCCTGGGTTTTTTCTGGTTTGGATCACGTAGTAATGTGGGACCACACTGAAACAGTCAATTAAACCTGGTTTCGATCAATATTTTAGAGAATAATTCATGTTAGGTCTAGGTTAGGTCTGGGATTTGCTCTCATCAGGCTCATTCTTTCGCATATTTCTCATACTTGATGACTAGATCCTGGGCTTTTTCTGGATTGCATCACGTAGTAATGAAGTACAACACTGAAACAGTCAATTAAACCTGGTTTCCATCAATATCTTAGAGGACAACGCAAGTGAGGTCTGGGATAGGTCTGGGATTTGCCCTCGTCAGGCTCATACTTTCGCGTTTTTCACATACTTGTTGAACAGATCCTGGGTTTTTTCTGGTTTGTATCACGTAGTAGTGTGGTACCACACTGAAACAGTCCATTAAACCTGGTTTGGATCAATATTTTAGAGGATAACGCATGTTAGGTCTAGGTTAGCCCTGGGATTTTCACTCATCAGACTCATACTTTCGCATTCTTCACATACTTGTAGAACTGATCCTGGGTTTTTTCTGGTTTGGATCACGTAGTAATGTGGTACCACACTGAAACAGTCAATGAAACCTGGTTTCCATCAATATTTTAGAGGACAACGCAAGTTAGGTCTAGGTAAGGCCTGTGATTTCCACTGATCAGACTCATACTTTCGCGTCCTTCACATACTTGTTGAACGGATCCTGGGTTTTTTCTGGTTTCGATCACGTAGTAATGTGGTACCACACTGAAACGGTCAATTAAACCTGGTTTCGATCAATATTTTAGAGGACAACGCAAGTTACGTCTGGGATAGGTCTAGGATTTGCCCTCATCAGGCTCTTACTTTCGCATATTTCTCATACTTCATTGCTAGATCCTGGGCTGTTTCTGGATTGTATCACGTAGTAATGGGGTACCACGCTGAAACAGTCAATTAAACCTGGTTTCGATCAATATTTTAGAGAATAATTCATGTTAGGTCTGGGTTAGGTCTAGGATTTGCCCTCATCAGGCTCATACTTTCGCATATTTCTCGTACTTCATGGCTAGATCCTGGGCTGTTTCTGGATTGTATCACGTAGTAATGTGGTACCACGCTGAAACAGTCAATTAAACCTGGTTTCGATCAATATTTTAGAGGACAACGCAAGTTACGTCTGGGATAGGTCTAGGATTTGCCCTCATCAGGCTCTTACTTTCGCATATTTCTCATACTTCATGGCTAGATCCTGGGCTGTTTCTGGATTGTATCACGTAGTAATGTGGTACCACGCTGAAACAGTCAATTAAACCTGGTTTCGATCAATATTTTAGAGAATAATTCATGTTAGGTCTGGGATAGGTCTGGGATTTGCTCTCATCAGGCTCATTCCTTCGCTTATTTCTCATACTTGATGGCTAGATCCTGGGCTTTTTCTGGATTGCATCACGTAGTAATGTAGTACCACACTGAAACAGTCAATGAAACCTGGTTTCCATCAATATTTTAGAGGACAACGCAAGTTAGGTCTAGGTAAGGCCTGTGATCTCCACTGATCAGACTCATACTTTCGCATCCTTCACATACTTGTTGAACGGATCCTGGGTTTTTTCTGGTTTGGATCACGTAGTAATGTGGTATCACACTGAAACGGTCAATTAAACCTGGTTTCGATCAATATTTTAGAGGACAACGCAAGTTACGTCTGGGATAGGTCTAGGATTTGCCCTCATCAGGCTCTTACTTTCGCATATTTCTCATACTTCATGGCTAGCTCCTGGGCTATTTCTGGAATGGATCACGTAGTAAAGTGGTACCACACTGAAACATTCAACGAAACCTGGTCTGGATAAATATTTTAGAGGATAACGCATCTTAGGTCTGGGTTAGGTCTAAGATTTGCCCTCATCAGGCTCACAGTTTCGCGTTTTTCACATACTTGCTGAACAGATCATGGGTTTTTTCTGGTTTGGGTCACGTAGTAGTGTGATACCACACTGAAACCGTCGATTAAACCTGGCTTCGATCAATATTTTAGTGGATGACGCATGTTAGGTCTAGGTTAGGTCTGGGATTTGCTCTCATCAGGCTCATTCTTTCGCATATTTCTCATACATGTTGATCAGATCCTGGGTTTTTTCAGGTTTGGATCACGTAGTAATGTGGGACCACACTGAAACAATCAATTAATCCTGGTGTTGATAAATATTTTAGAGGATAACGCATGTTAGGTCTAGGTTAGGTCTGGGATTTTCACTCATCAGACTCATACTTTCGCATTCTTCACATACTTGTTGAACGGATCCCGGGTTTTTTCTGGTTTGGGTCACGTGGTAATGTGGGTCCACACTGAAACAATCAATTAAACCTGGTCTTGATAAATATTTTAGAGGATAACGCATGTTAGGTCTGGGATAGGTCTGGGATTTGCCCACATCAGACTCATACTTTCGCACACTTCACATACTCGTTGAACAGATCCTGGGTTTTTTCTGGTTTGGATCACATAGTAATGTGGTACCACACTGAAACAGTCCATTAAACCTGGTTTGGATCAATATTTTAGAGGATAACGCATGTTAGGTCTAGGTTAGCCCTGGGATTTTCACTCATCAGACTCATACTTTCGCATTCTTCACATACTTGTTGAACTGATCCTGGGTTTTTTCTGGTTCGGATCACGTAGTAATGTGGTACCACACTGAAGCAGTCGATTAAACCTGGTCTCGATCAATATTTTAGAGGATAACGCAAGTTAGGTCTGGGATAGGTCTGGGATTTGACCTCATCAGACTCATACTTTCGCACAACTTCACATACTCGTTGAACAGATCCTGGGTTATTTTCTGGTTTGGATCACATAGTAATGTGGTAGCACACTGAAACAGTCGATTAAACCAGGTTTCGATCAATATTTTAGAGTATAACTCATGTTAGGTCAAGGTTAGGCCCGGGATTTTCATTTATCAGACTCATACTTTTGCATTCTTCACATACTTGTTGAACGGATTCTGGGATTTTTCTGGTTTGGATCACGTAGTAATGTGGGACCACACTGAAACAGTCAATTAAACCTGGTTTCGATCAATATTTTAGAGGATAACGCAAGTTAAGTCTGGGATTGGTCTGGGATTTGACCTCATAAGACTCATACTTTCGCATACTTCACATACTTGTTGATCGGATCCTGGGTTTTTTCTGGTTTGGATCACGTAGTAATGAGGTACCACACTGAAACGGTCAATTAAACCTGGTTTCGATCAATATTTTAGTGGATAACGCAAGTTAGGTCTGGGATAGGTCTGGGATTTGCCCTCATCAGGCTCATACTTTCGCGTTTTTCACATACTTGTTGAACAGATCATGGGATTTTTCTGGTTTGGGTCACGTAGTAATGTGGTACCACACTGAAACAGTCGATTAAACCTGGTTTCGATCAATATTTTAGAGGATAACGCAAGCTAGGTCAAGGTTAGGCCTGGGATTTTCACTGATCAGACTCATACTTTGGCATTCTTCACATACTTGTTGAACTGATCCTGGGTTTTTGCTGGTTTGGATCACGTAGTAATGTGGTACCACACTGAAACAGTCGATTAAACCTGGTTTCGATCAATATTTTAGAGTATAACTCATGTTAGGTCTAGGTTAGGCCTGGGATTTTCACTCATCAGACTCATACTTTCGCATTCTTCACATACTTGTTGAAGGGAACCGGGGTTTTTTCTGGTTTGGATCACGTAGTAATGTGGGACCACACTGAAACAGTCAATTAAACCTGGTTTCGATCAATATTTTAGAGAATAATTCATCTTAGGTCTAGGTTAGGTCTGGGATTTGCTCTCATCAGGCTCATTTTTTCGCATATTTCTCATACTTGATGGCTAGATCCTGGGCTTTTTCTGGATTGCATCACGTAGTAATGAAGTACAACACTGCAACAGTCAATTAAACCTGGTTTCCATCAATATCTTAGAGGACAACGCAAGTTAGGTCTGGGATATGTCTGGGATTTGCCCTCGTCAGGCTCATACTTTCGCGTTTTTCACATACTTGTTGAACAGATCCTGGGTTTTTTCAGGTTTGGATCACGTTGTAGTGTGGTACCACACTGAAACAGTCCATTAAACCTGGTTTTGATCAATATTTTAGAGGATGACGCATGTTAGGTCTAGGTTAGCCCTGGGATTTTCACTCATCAGACTCATACTTTCGCATTCTTCACTTACTTGTTCAACTGATCCTGGGTTTTTTCTGGTTTGGACCACGTAGTAATGTGGTACCACGCTGAAACAGTCAATTAAACCTGGTTTCGATCAATATTTTAGAGAATAATTCATGTTAGGTCTGTGTTAGGTCTAGGATTTGCCCTCATCAGGCTCATACTTTCGCATATTTCTCATACTTCATGGCTAGATCCTGGGCTGTTTCTGGATTGTATCACGTAGTAATGTGGTACCACGCTGAAACAGTCAATTAAACCTGGTTTCGATCAATATTTTAGAGGATAACGCAAGTTACGTCTGGGATAGGACTAGGATTTGCCCTCATCAGGCTCTTACTTTCGCATATTTCTCATACTTCATGGCTAGATCCTGGGCTATTTCTGGTTTGGATCACGAAGTAGTGTGGTACCACACTGAAACAGTCCATTTAACCTGGTTTCGCTCAATATTTTAGAGGATAACGCATGTTAGGTCTAGGTTAGGTCTGGGATTTGCTCTCATCAGGCTCATTCTTTCGCATATTTCTCATACTTGATGGCTAGATCCTGGGCTTTTTCTGGATTGCATCACGTAGTAATGTAGTACCACACTGAAACAGTCAATGAAACCTGGTTTCCATCAATATTTTAGAGGACAACGCAAGTTAGGTCTAGGTAAGGCCTGAGATTTTCACTGATCAGACTCATACTTTCGCATCCTTCACATACTTCTTGAACGGATCCTGGGTTTTTTCTGGTTTGGATCACGTAGTAATGTGGTACCACACTGAAACGGTCAATTAAACCTGGTTTCGATCAATATTTTAGAGGATAACGCAAGTTAGGTCTGGGATAGGTCTGGGATTTGCCCTCATCAGGCTCATACTTTCGCGTTTTTCACATACTTGTTGAACAGATCATGGGTTTTTTCTTGTTTGGGTCACGTAGTAGTGTGATACCACACTGAAACAGTCGATTAAACCTGGTTTCGATCAATATTTTAGAGGATAACGCATGTTAGGTCTAGGATAGCCCTGGGATTTTCACTCATCAGACTCATACTTTCGCATTCTTCACATACTTGTTGAACTGATCCTCGGTTTTTTCTGGTGTGGATCACGTAGTAATGTGGTACCACACTGAAACAGTCGATTAAACCCGGTCTCGATCAATATTTTAGAGAATAATTCATGTTAGGTCTAGGTTAGGTCTGGGATTTGCTCTCATCAGGCTCATTCTTTCGCATATTTCTCATACTTGATGGCTAGATCCTGGGCTTTTTCTGGATTGCATCACGTAGTAATGAAGTACAACACTGAAACAGTCAATTAAACCTGGTTTCCATCAATATCTTAGAGGACAACGCAAGTTAGGTCTGGGATATGTCTGGGATTTGCCCCCATCAGGCTCATACTTTCGCGTTTTTCACATACTCGTTGAACAGATCCTGGGTTATTTTCTGGTTTGGATCACATAGTAATGTGGTTCCACACTGAAACAGTCGATTTAACCAGGTTTCGATCAATATTTTTGAGGATAACGAATGTTAGGTCCAGGTTAGGCCTGGGATTTTCACTCATCAGACTCATACTTTCGCATTCTTCACATACTTGTTGAACGGATCCTGGGTTTTTTCTGGTTTGGATCACGTAGTAATGTGGGACCACACTGAAACAGTCAATTAAGCCTGGTTTCGATCAATATTTTAGAGAATAATTCATGTTAGGTCTAGGTTAGGTCTGGGATTTGCTCTCATCATGCTCATTCTTTCGCATATTTCTCATACTTGATGGCTAGATCCTGGGTTATTTTCTGGTTTGGATCACATACTAATGTGGTACCACACTGAAACAGTCGATTAAACCAGGTTTCGATCAATATTTTAGAGTATAACTCATGTTAGGTCTAGGTTAGGCCTGGGATTTTCACTGATCAGACTCATACTTTCGCATTCTTCACATACTTGTTGAAGGGATCCGGGGTTTTTTCTGGTTTGGATCACGTAGTAATGTGGGACCACACTGAAACAGTCGATTAAACGTGGTTTCGATCAATATTTTATGGGATAACGCAAGTTACGTCTGGGATTGGTCTGGGATTTGACCTCATCAGACTCATACTTTCGCATTCTTCACATACTTGTTGAACGGATCTTGGGTTTTTTCTGGAGTGGATCACGTAGTAATGTGGTACCACACTGAAACAGTTCATTAAACCTGGTTTCCATCACTATTTTAGAGGACAACGCAAGTTAGGTCTAGGTAAGCCCTGAGATTTTCACTTATCAGACTCATACTTTCGCATGCTTCACATACTTGTTGAACGGATCCTGGGTTTTTTCTGGTTTGGATCACGCAGTAATGTGGTACCACACTGAAACGGTCAATTCAACCTGGTTTCGATCAATATTTTAGAGGATAACGCATGTTAGGTCTAGGATAACCCTGGGATTTTCACTCATCAGACTCATACTTTCGCATTCTTCACATACTTGTTGAACTGATCCTCGGTTTTTTCTGGTTTGGATCACGTAGTAATGTGGTACCACACTGAAACAGTCGATTAAACCTGGTCTCGATCAATATTTTAGAGAATAATTCATGTTAGGTCTAGGTTAGGTCTGGGATTTGCTCTCATCAGGCTCATTCTTTCGCATATTTCTCATACTTGATGGCTAGATCCTGGGCTTTTTCTGGATTGCATCACGTAGTAATGAAGTACAACACTGCAACAGTCAATTAAACCTGGTTTCCATCAATATCTTAGAGGACAACGCAAGTTAGGTCTGGGATATGTCTCGGATTTGCCCTCATCAGGCTCATACTTTCGCGTTTTTCACATACTTGTTGAACAGATCCTGGGTTTTTTCAGGTTTGGATCACGTTGTAGTGTGGTACCACACTGAAACGGTCATTTAAACCCGGTTCCGATCAATATTTTAGAGGACAACGCAAGTTACGTCTGGGATAGGTCTGGGATTTGCTCTCATCAGGCTCATACTTTCGCATATTTCTCATACTTCATGGCTAGATCCTGGGCTGTTTCTGGATTGTATCACGTAGTAATGTGGTACCACGCTGAAACAGTCAATTAAACCTGGTTTCGATCAATATTTTAGAGGACAACGCAAGTTAGGTCTAGGTAAGGCCTGTGATTTCCACTGATCAGACTCATACTTTCGCATCCTTCACATACTTGTTGAACGGATCCTGGGTTTTTTCTGGTTTGGATCACGTAGTAATGTGGTCCACACTGAAACGGTCAATTAAACCTGGTTTCGATCAATATTTTAGAGGATAACGCAAGTTACGTCTGGGATAGGTCTAGGATTTGCCCTCATCAGGCTCTTACTTTCGCATATTTCTCATACTTCATGGCTAGATCCTGGGCTATTTCTGGTTTGGATCACGAAGTAGTGTGGTACCACACTAAAACAGTCCATTAAACCTGGTTTCGCTCAATATTTTAGAGGATAACGCATGTTAGGTCTAGGTTAGGTCTGGGATTTGCTCTCATCAGGCTCATTCCTTCGCATATTTCTCATACTTGATGGCTAGATCCTGGGCTTTTTCTGGATTGCATCACGTAGTAATGTAGTACCACACTGAAACAGTCAATGAAACCTGGTTTCCATCAATATTATAGAGGACAACGCAAGTTAGGTCTAGGTAAGGCCTGTGATTTCCACTGATCAGACTCATACTTTCGCATCCTTCACATACTTGTTGAACGGATCCTGGGTTTTTTCTGGTTTGGATCACGTAGTAATGTGGTACCACACTGAAACGGTCAATTAAACCTGGTTTCGATCAATATTTTAGAGGACAACGCAAGTTACGTCTGGGATAGGTCTGGGATTTGCTCTCATCAGGCTCATTCTTTCGCATATTTCTCATACTTGATGGCTAGATCCTGAGCTTTTTCTGGATTGCATCACGTAGTAATGTAGTACAGCACTGCAACAGTCAATTAAACCTGGTTTCCATCAATATCTTAGCGGACAACGCAAGTTAAGTCTGGGATATGTCTGGGATTTGCCCTCATCAGGCTCATACTTTCGCGTTTTTCACATACTTGTTGAACAGATCCTGGGTTTTTTCTGGTTTGGATCACGTAGTAATGTGGTACCACGCTGAAACAGTCAATGAAACCTGGTCTGGATAAATATTTTAGAGGATAACGCATCTTAGGTCTGGGTTAGGTCTAAGATTTGCCCTCATCAGGCTCACAGTTTCGCGTTTTTCACATACTTGTTGAACAGATCCTGGGTTTTTTCTGGTTTGGATCACGTAGTAATGTGGTACCACGCTGAAACAGTCAATGAAACCTGGTCTCGATCAATATTTTAGAGAATAATTCATGTTAGGTCTAGGTTAGGTCTGGGATTTGCTCTCATCATGCTCATTCTTTCGCATATTTCTCATACTTGATGGCTAGATCCTGGGTTATTTTCTGGTTTGGATCACATAGTAATGTGGTACCACACTGAAACAGTCGATTAAACCAGGTTTCGATCAATATCTTAGAGGACAGCGCAAGTTAGGTCTGGGATATGTCTGGGATTTGCCCTCATCAGGCTCATACTTTCGCGTTTTTCACATACTCGTTGAACAGATCCTGGGCTATTTCTGGACTGGATCACGTAGTAAAGTGGTACCACACTGAAACATTCAATGAAACCTGGTTTCGATCAATATTTTAGAGAATAATTCATGTTAGGTCTAGGTTAGGTCTGGGATTTGCTCTCATCAGGCTCATTCTTTCGCATATTTCTCATACTTGATGGCTAGATCCTGGGCTTTTTCTGGATTGCATCACGTAGTAATGAAGTACAACACTGAAACAGTCAATTAAACCTGGTTTCCATCAATATCTTAGAGGACAACACAAGTTAGGTCTGGGATATGTCTGGGATTTGCCCTCATCAGGCTCATACTTTCGCATTCTTCACATACTTGTTGAACGGATCCTGGGTTTTTTCTGGTTTGCATCACGTAGTAATGTGGGACCACACTGAAACAGTCAATTAAACCTGGTTTCGATCAATATTTTAGAGAATAATTCATGTGAGGTCTAGGTTAGGTCTGGTATTTGCTCTCATCATGCTCATTCTTTCGCATATTTCTCATACTTGATGGCTAGATCCTGGGTTATTTTCTGGTTTGGATCACATAGTAATGTGGTACCACACTGAAACAGTCGATTAAACCAGGTTTCGATCAATATCTTAGAGGACAGCGCAAGTTAGGTCTGGGATATGTCTGGGATTTGCCGTCATCAGGCTCATACTTTCGCGTTTTTCACATACTCGTTGAACAGATCCTGGGCTATTTCTGGACTGGATCACGTAGTAAAGTGGTACCACACTGAAACATTCAATGAAACCTGGTCTGGATAAATATTTTAGAGGATAACGCATCTTAGGTCTGGGTTAGGTGTAAGATTTGCCCTCATCAGGCTCACAGTTTCGCGTTTTTCACATTCTTGATGAACAGATCCTGGGTTTTGTCTGGTTTGGATCACGAAGTAGTGTGGTACCACACTGAAACAGTCCATTAAACCTGGTTTCGCTCAATATTTTAGAGGATAACGCATGTTAGGTCTAGGTTAGGTCTGGGATTTGCTCTCATCAGGCTCATTCTTTCGCATATTTCTCATACTTGATGGCTAGATCCTGGGCATTTTCTGGATTGCATCACGTAGTATTGTAGTACCACACTGAAACAGTCAATGAAACCTGGTTTCCATCACTATTTTAGAGGGCAACGCAAGTTAGGTCTAGGTAAGGCCTGAGATTTTCACTGATCAGACTCATACTTTCGCATTCTTCACATACTTGTTGAACAGATCATGGGATTTTTCTGGTTTGGGTCACGTAGTAATGTGGTACCACACTGAGACAGTCGATTAAACCTGGTTTCGATCAATATTTTAGAGGATAACGCAAGCTAGGTCTAGGTTAGGCCTGGGATTTTCACTGATGAGACTCATACTTTCGCATTCTTCACATACTTGTTGAACTGATCCTGGGTTTTTGCTGGTTTGGATCACGTAGTAACGTGGTACCACACTGAAACAGTCGATTAAACCTGGTTTCGATCAATATTTTAGAGTATAACTCATGTTAGGTCTAGGTTAGGCCTGGGATTTTCACTCATCAGACTCATACTTTCGCATTCTTCACATACTTGTTGAAGGGATCCGGGGTTTTTTCTGGTTTGGATCACGTAGTAATGTGGGACCACACTGAAACAGTCAATTAAACCTGGTTTCGATCAATATTTTAGAGAATAATTCATGTTAGGTCTAGGTTAGGTCTGGGATTTGCTCTCATCAGGCTCATTCTTTCGCATATTTCTCATACTTGATGGCTAGATCCTGGGCTTTTTCTTGATTGCATCACGTAGTAATGAAGTACAACACTGAAACAGTCAATTAAACCTGGTTTCCATCAATATCTTAGAGGACAACGCAAGTTAGGTCTGGGATATGTCTGGGATTTGCCGTCATCAGGCTCATACTTTCGCGTTTTTCACATAATTGTTGAACAGATCCTGGGTTTTTTCTAGTTTGGATCACGTAGTAATGTGGTACCACACTGAAACAGTCGATTAAACGTGGTTTCGACCAATATTTTATAGGATAACCCAAGTTAAGTCTGGGATTGGTCTGGGATTTGACCTCATCAGACTCATACTTTCGCATTCTTCACATACTTGTTGAACGGATCTTGGGTTTTTTCTGGTGTGGATCACGTAGTAATGTGGTACCACACTGAAACAATCAATTAAACCTGGTCTTGATAAATATTTTAGAGGATAACGCAAGTTAAGTTTGGGATAGGTCTAGGATTTGCCCTCATGAGGCTCTTACTTTCGCATATTTCTCATACTTCTTGGCTAGATCCTGGGCTAGTCCTGGAGTGGATCACGTAGTAAAGTGGTACCACACTGAAACAGTCCATTAAGCCTGGTTTCGCTCAATATTTTAGAGGATAACGCATGTTAGGTCTAGGTTAGGTCTGGGATTTGCTCTCATCATGCTCATTCTTTCGCATATTTCTCATACTTCATGGCTAGATCCTGGGCTATTTCTGGTTTGGATCACGAAGTAGTGTGGTACCACACTGAAACAGTCCATTAAACCTGGTTTCGCTCAATATTTTAGAGGATAACGCATGTTAGGTCTAGGTTAGGTCTGGGATTTGCTCTCATCAGGCTCATTCTTTCGCATATTTCTCATACTTGATGGCTAGATCCTGGGCTTTTTCTGGATTGCATCACGTAGTAATGTAGTACCACACTGAAACAGTCAATGAAACCTGGTTTCCATCAATATTTTAGAGGACAACGCAAGTTAGGTCTAGGTAAGGCCTGAGATTTTCACTGATCAGACTCATACTTTCGCATCCTTCACATACTTGTTGAACGGATCCTGGGTTTTTTCTGGTTTGGATCACGTAGTAATGTGGTACCACACTGAAACGGTCAATTAAACCTGGTTTCGATCAATATTTTAGAGGATAACGCAAGTTAGGTCTGGGATAGCTCTGGGATTTGCCCTCATCAGGCTCATACTTTCGCGTTTTTCACATACTTGTTGAACGGATCCTGGGTTTTTTCTGGTTTGGATCACGTAGTAATGTGGGTCCACACTGAAACAATCAATTAAACGTGGTCTTGATAAATATTTTTGAGGATAACGCATGTTAGGTCTGGGATAGGTCTGGGATTTGCCCTCATCAGACTCATACTTTCGCGTTTTTCACATACTCGTTGAACAGATCCTGGGCTATTTCTGGACTGGATCACGTAGTAAAGTGGTACCACACTGAAACATTCAATGAAACCTGGTCTGGATAAATATTTTAGAGGATAACGCATCTTAGGTCTGGGTTAGGTGTAAGATTTGCCCTCATCAGGCTCACAGTTTCGCGTTTTTCACATTCTTGATGAACAGATCCTGGGTTTTGTCTGGTTTGGATCACGAAGTAGTGTGGTACCACACTGAAACAGTCCATTAAACCTGGTTTCGCTCAATATTTTAGAGGATAACGCATGTTAGGTCTAGGTTAGGTCTGGGATTTGCTCTCATCAGGCTCATTCTTTCGCATATTTCTCATACTTGATGGCTAGATCCTGGGCTTTTTCTGGATTGCATCACGTAGTAATGTAGTACCACACTGAAACAGTCAATGAAACCTGGTTTCCATCAATATTTTAGAGGACAACGCAAGTTAGGTCTAGGTAAGGCCTGAGATTTTCACTGATCAGACTCATACTTTCGCATCCTTCACATACTTGTTGAACGGATCCTGGGTTTTTTCTGGTTTGGATCACGTAGTAATGTGGTACCACACTGAAACGGTCAATTAAACCTGGTTTCGATCAATATATTAGAGGATAACGCAAGTTAGGTCTGGGATAGGTTTGGGATTTGCCCTCATCAGGCTCATACTTTCGCGTTTTTCACATACTTGTTGAACAGATCATGGGTTTTTTCTGGTTTGGGTCACGTAGTAGTGTGATACCACACTGAAACAGTCGATTAAACCTGGTTTCGATCAATATTTTAGAGGATAACGCATGTTAGGTCTAGGACAGCCCTGGGATTTTCACTCATCAGACTCATACTTTCGCATTCTTCACATACTTGTTGAACTGATCCTCGGTTTTTTCTGGTTTGGATCACGTAGTAATGTGGTACCACACTGAAACAGTCGATTAAACCCGGTCTCGATCAATATTTTAGAGAATAATTCATGTTAGGTCTAGGTTAGGTCTGGGATTTGCTCTCATCAGGCTCATTCTTTCGCATATTTCTCATACTTGATGGCTAGATCCTGGGCTTTTTCTGGATTGCATCACGTAGTAATGAAGTACAACACTGAAACAGTCAATTAAACCTGGTTTCCATCAATATCTTAGAGGACAACGCAAGTTAGGTCTGGGATATGTCTGGGATTTGCCCTCATCAGGCTCATACTTTCGCGTTTTTCACATACTCGTTGAACAGATCCTGGGTTATTTTCTGGTTTGGATCACATAGTAATGTGGTTCCACACTGAAACAGTCGATTTAACCAGGTTTCGATCAATATTTTTGAGGATAACGAATGTTAGGTCCAGGTTAGGCCTGGGATTTTCACTCATCAGACTCATACTTTCGCATTCTTCACATACTTGTTGAACGGATCCTGGGTTTTTTCTGGTTTGGATCACGTAGTAATGTGGGACCACACTGAAACAGTCAATTAAGCCTGGTTTCGATCAATATTTTAGAGAATAATTCATGTTAGGTCTAGGTTAGGTCTGGGATTTGCTCTCATCATGCTCATTCTTTCGCATATTTCTCATACTTGATGGCTAGATCCTGGGTTATTTTCTGGTTTGGATCACATACTAATGTGGTACCACACTGAAACAGTCGATTAAACCAGGTTTCGATCAATATTTTAGAGTATAACTCATGTTAGGTCTAGGTTAGGCCTGGGATTTTCACTGATCAGACTCATACTTTCGCATTCTTCACATACTTGTTGAAGGGATCCGGGGTTTTTTCTGGTTTGGATCAGGTAGTAATGTGGGACCACACTGAAACAGTCAATTAAACCTGGTTTCGATCAATATTTTAGAGAATAATTCATGTTAGGTCTAGGTTAGGTCTGGGATTTGCTCTCATCAGGCTCATTCTTTCGCATATTTCTCATACTTGATGGCTAGATCCTGGGCTTTTTCTTGATTGCATCACGTAGTAATGAAGTACAGCACTAAAACAGTCAATTAAACCTGGTTTCCATCAATATCTTAGAGGACAACGCAAGTTAGGTCTGGGATATGTCTGGGATTTGCCGTCATCAGGCTCATACTTTCGCGTTTTTCACATAATTGTTGAACAGATCCTGGGTTTTTTCTAGTTTGGATCACGTAGTAATGTGGTACCACACTGAAACAGTCGATTAAACGTGGTTTCGATCAATATTTTATAGGATAACGCAAGTTACGTCTGGGATTGGTCTGGGATTTGACCTCATCAGACTCATACTTTCGCATTCTTCACATACTTGTTGAACGGATCTTGGGTTTTTTCTGGAGTGGATCACGTAGTAATGTGGTACCACACTGAAACAGTCCATTAAACCTGGATTCCATCACTATTTTAGAGGACAACGCAAGTTAGGTCTAGGTAAGACCTGAGATTTTCACTTATCAGACTCATACTTTCGCATGCTTCACATACTTGTTGAACGGATCCTGGGTTTTTTCTGGTTTGGATCACGTAGTAATGTGGTACCACACTGAAACGATCAATTCAACCTGGTTTCGATCAATATTTTAGAGGATAACGCAAGTTAGGTCTGGGATAGGTCTGGGACTTGCCCTCATCAGGCTCATACTTTCGCGTTTTTCACATACTTGTTGAACAGATCATGGGTTTTTTCTGGTTTGGGTCACGTAGAAGTGTGATAGCACACTGAAACAGTCGATTAAACCTGGTTTCGATCAATATTTTAGAGGATAACGCATGTTAGGTCTAGGATAACCCTGGGATTTTCACTCATCAGACTCATACTTTCGCATTCTTCACATACTTGTTGAACTGATCCTCGGTTTTTTCTGGTTTGAATCACGTAGTAATGTGGTACCACACTGAAACAGTCGATTAAACCTGGTCTCAATCAATATTTTAGAGAATAATTCATGTTAGGTCTAGGTTAGGTCTGGGATTTGCTCTCATCAGGCTCATTCTTTCGCATATTTCTCATACTTGATGGCTAGATCCTGGGCTTTTTCTGGATTGCATCACGTAGTAATGAAGTACAACACTGCAACAGTCAATTAAACCTGGTTTCCATCAACATCTTAGAGGACAACGCAAGTTAGGTCTGGGATATGTTTCGGATTTGCCCTCATCAGGCTCATACTTTCGCGTTTTTCACATACTTGTTGAACAGATCCTGGGTTTTTTCAGGTTTGGATCACGTTGTAGTGTGGTACCACACTGAAACAGTCCATTAAACCTGGTTTTGATCAATATTTTAGAGGATGACGCATGTTAGGTCTAGGTTAGCCCTGGGATTTTCACTCATCAGACTCATACTTTCGCATTCTTCACTTACTTGTTCAACTGATCCTGGGTTTTTTCTGGTTTGGACCACGTAGTAATGTGGTACCAAGCTGAAACAGTCAATTAAACCTGGTTTCGATCAATATTTTAGAGGATAACGCAAGTTACGTCTGGGATAGGTCTAGGATTTGCCCTCATCAGGCTCTTACTTTCGCATATTTCTCATACTTCATGGCTAGATCCTGGGCTATTTCTGGTTTGGATCACGAAGTAATGTGGTACCACACTGAAACAGTCCATTAAACCTGGTTTCGCTCAATATTTTAGAGGATAACGCATGTTAGGTCTAGGTTAGGTCTGGGATTTGCTCTCATCAGGCTCATTCCTTCGCATATTTCTCATACTTCATGGCTAGATCCTGGGCTTTTTCTGGATTGCATCACGTAGTAATGTAGTACCACACTGAAACAGTCAATGAAACCTGGTTTCCATCAATATTTTAGAGGACAACGCAAGTTAGGTCTAGGTAAGGCCTGTGATTTCCACTGATCAGACTCATACTTTCGCATCCTTCACATACTTGTTGAACGGATCCTGGGTTTTTTCTGGTTTGGATCACGTAGTAATGTGGCACCACACTGAAACGGTCAATTAAACCTGGTTTCGATCAATATTTTAGAGGACAACGCAAGTTACGTCTGGGATAGGTCTGGGATTTGCTCTCATCAGGCTCATTCTTTCGCATATTTCTCATACTTGATGGCTAGATCCTGAGCTTTTTCTGGATTGCATCACGTAGTAATGTAGTACAACACTGCAACAGTCAATTAAACCTGGTTTCCATCAATATTTTAGAGGACCACGCAAGTTAGGTCTAGGTAAGGCCTGAGATTTTCACTTATCAGACTCATACTTTCGCATCCTTCACATACTTGTTGAACGGATCCTGGGTTTTTTCTGGTTTGGATCACGTAGTAATGTGGTACCACACTGAAACGGCCAATTAAACCTGGTTTCGATCAATATTCTAGAGGATAACGCATGTTAGGTCTAGGTTAGGTCTGGGATTTTCACTCATCAGACTCATACTTTCGCATTCTTCACATGCTTGTTGAACGGATCCTGGGTTTTTTCTGGTTTGGATCACGTAGTAATGTGGGTCCACACTGAAACAATCAATTAAACGTGGTCTTGATAAATATTTTAGAGGATAACGCATCTTAGGTCTGGGTTAGGTCTAAGATTTGCCCTCATCAGGCTCACAGTTTCGCGTTTTTCACATACTTGTTGAACAGATCCTGGTTTTTTTCTGGTTTGGATCACGAAGTAGTGTGGTACCACACTGAAACAGCCCATTAAACCTGGTTTCGCTCAATATTTTAGAGGATAACGCATGTTAGGTCTAGGTTAGGTCTGGGATTTGCTCTCATCAGGCTCATTCTTTCGCATATTTCTCATACTTGATGGCTAGATCCTGGGCTTTTTCTGGATTGCATCACGTAGTAATGTAGTACCACACTGAAACAGTCAATGAAACCTGGTTTCCATCAATATTTTAGAGGACCACGCAAGTTAGGTCTAGGTAAGGCCTGAGATTTTCACTTATCAGACTCATACTTTCGCATCCTTCACATACTTGTTGAACGGATCCTGGGTTTTTTCTGGTTTGGATCACGTAGTAATGTGGTACCACACTGAAACGGCCAATTAAACCTGGTTTCGATCAATATTCTAGAGGACAACGCAAGTTAGGTCTGGGATATGTCTGGGATTTGCCCTCATCAGGCTCATACTTTCGCGTTTTTCACATACTTGTTGAACAGATCCTGGGTTTTTTCTGGTTTGGATCACGTAGTAATGTGGTACCACGCTGAAACAGTCAATGAAACCTGGTCTGGATAAATATTTTAGAGGATAACGCATCTTAGGTCTGGGTTAGGTCTAAGATTTGCCCTCATCAGGCTCACAGTTTCGCGTTTTTCACATACTTGTTGAACAGATCCTGGTTTTTTTCTGGTTTGGATCACGAAGTAGTGTGGTACCACACTGAAACAGCCCATTAAACCTGGTTTCGCTCAATATTTTAGAGGATAACGCATGTTAGGTCTAGGTTAGGTCTGGGATTTGCTCTCATCAGGCTCATTCTTTCGCATATTTCTCATACTTGATGGCTAGATCCTGGGCTTTTTCTGGATTGCATCACGTAGTAATGTAGTACCACACTGAAACAGTCAATGAAACCTGGTTTCCATCAATATTTTAGAGGACCACGCAAGTTAGGTCTAGGTAAGGCCTGAGATTTTCACTTATCAGACTCATACTTTCGCATCCTTCACATACTTGTTGAACGGATCCTGGGTTTTTTCTGGTTTGGATCACGTAGTAATGTGGTACCACACTGAAACGGCCAATTAAACCTGGTTTCGATCAATATTCTAGAGGATAACGCATGTTAGGTCTAGGTTAGGTCTGGGATTTTCACTCATCAGACTCATACTTTCGCATTCTTCACATGCTTGTTGAACGGATCCTGGGTTTTTTCTGGTTTGGATCACGTAGTAATGTGGGTCCACACTGAAACAATCAATTAAACGTGGTCTTGATAAATATTTTCGAGGATAACGCATGTTAGGTCTGGGATAGGTCTGGGATTTGCCCTCATCAGACTCATACTTTCGCACACTTCACATACTCGTTGAACAGATCCTGGGTTTTTTCTGGTTTGGATCACGTAGTAATGTGGTACAACACTGAAACAGTCGATTAAACCTGGTTTCGATCAATATTTTAGAGGATAACGCAAGTTAAGTCTGGGATTGGTCTGGGATTTGACCTCATCAGACCCATACTTTCGCATTCTTCACATACTTGTTGAACGGATCCTCGGTTTTTTCTGGTGTGGATCACGTAGTAATGTGGTACCACACTGAAACAATCAATTAAACCTGGTCTTGATAAATATTTTAGAGGATAACGCAAGTTAAGTTTGGGATAGGTCTAGGATTTGCCCTCATCAGGCTCTTACTTTCGCATATTACTCATACTTCATGGCTAGATCCTGGGCTAGTTCTGGAGTAGATCACGTAGTAAAGTGGTACCACACTGAAACAGTCCATTAAACCTGGTTTCGCTCAATATTTTAGAGGATAACGCATGTTAGGTCTAGGTTAGGTCTGGGATTTGCTCTCATCAGGCTCATTCTTTCGCATATTTCTCATACTTGATGGCTAGATCCTGGGCGTTTTCTGGATTGCATCACGTAGTAATGTAGTACAATACTGAAACAGTCAATTAAACCTGGTTTCCATCAATATCTTAGAGGACAACGCAGGTTAGGTCTGGGATATGTCTGGGATTTGCCCTCATCAGGCTCATTCTTTCGCGTTTTTCACATACTTGTTGAACAGATCCTGGGTTTTTTCTGGTTTGGATCACGTAGTAATGTGGTACCACGCTGAAACAGTCAATGAAACCTGGTCTCGATCAATATTTTAGAGAATAATTCATGTTAGGTCTAGGTTAGGTCTGGGATTTGCTCTCATCAGGCTCATTCTTTCGCATCCTTCACATACTTGTTGAACGGATCCTGGGTTTTTTCTGGTTTGGATCACGTAGTAATGTGGTACCACACTGAAACGGTCAATTAAACCTGGTTTCGATCAATATTTTAGAGGATAACGCAAGTTAGGTCTGGGATAGGTTTGGGATTTGCCCTCATCAGGCTCATACTTTCGCGTTTTTCACATACTTGTTGAACAGATCATGGGTTTTTTCTGGTTTGGGTCACGTAGTAGTGTGATACCACACTGAAACAGTCGATTAAACCTGGTTTCGATCAATATTTTAGAGGATAACGCATGTTAGGTCTAGGATAGCCCTGGGATTTTCACTCATCAGACTCATACTTTCGCATTCTTCACATACTTGTTGAACTGATCCTCGGTTTTTTCTGGTTTGGATCACGTAGTAATGTGGTACCACACTGAAACAGTCGATTAAACCCGGTCTCGATCAATATTTTAGAGAATAATTCATGTTAGGTCTAGGTTAGGTCTGGGATTTGCTCTCATCAGGCTCATTCTTTCGCATATTTCTCATACTTGATGGCTAGATCCTGGGCTTTTTCTGGATTGCATCACGTAGTAATGAAGTACAACACTGAAACAGTCAATTAAACCTGGTTTCCATCAATATCTTAGAGGACAACGCAAGTTAGGTATGGGATATGTCTGGGATTTGCCCTCATCAGGCTCATACTTTCGCGCTTTCACATACTCGTTGAACAGATCCTGGGTTATTTTCTGGTTTGGATCACATAGTAATGTGCTTCCACACTGAAACAGTCGATTTAACCAGGTTTCGATCAATATTTTTGAGGATAACGAATGTTAGGTCCAGGTTAGGCCTGGGATTTTCACTCATCAGACTCATACTTTCGCATTCTTCACATACTTGTTGAAGTGATCCGGGGTTTTTTCTGGTTTGGATCACGTAGTAATGTGGGACCACACTGAAACAATCAATTAAACGTGGTCTTGATAAATATTTTCGAGGATAACGCATGTTAGGTCTGGGAAAGGTCTGGGATTTGCCCTCATCAGACTCATACTTTCGCACACTTCACATACTCGTTGAACAGATCCTGGGTTTTTTCTGGTTTGGATCACGTAGTAATGTGGTACAACACTGAAACAGTCGATTAAACCTGGTTTCGATCAATATTTTAGAAGATAACGCAAGTTAAGTCTGGGATTGGTCTGGGATTTGACCTCATCAGACTCATACTTTCGCATTCTTCACATACTTGTTGAACGGATCTTGGGTTTTTTCTGGTGTGGATCACGTAGTAATGTGGTACCACACTGAAACAATCAATTAAACCTGGTCTTGATAAATATTTTAGAGGATAACGCAAGTTAAGTTTGGGATAGGTCTAGGATTTGCCCTCATCAGGCTCTTACTTTCGCATATTTCTCATACTTCATGGCTAGATCCTGGGCTAGTTCTGGAGTAGATCACGTAGTAAAGTGGTACCACACAGAAACAGTCCATTAAACCTGGTTTCGCTCAATATTTTAGAGGATAACGCATGTTAGGTCTAGGTTAGGTCTGGGATTTGCTCTCATCAGGCTCATTCTTTCGCATATTTCTCATACTTGATGGCTAGATCCTGGGCGTTTTCTGGATTGCATCACGTAGTAATGTAGTACAACACTGAAACAGTCAATTAAACCTGGTTTCCATCAATATCTTAGAGGACAACGCAGGTTAGGTCTGGGATATGTCTGGGATTTGCCCTCATCAGGGTCATACTTTCGCGTTTTTCACATACTTGTTGAACAGATCCTGGGTTTTTTCTGGTTTGGATCACGTAGTAATGTGGTACCACGCTGAAACAGTCAATGAAACCTGGTCTCGATCAATATTTTAGAGAATAATTCATGTTAGGTCTAGGTTAGGTCTGGGATTTGCTCTCATCAGGCTCATTCTTTCGCATATTTCTCATACTTGATGGCTAGATCCTGGGCTTTTTCTGGATTGCATCACGTAGTAATGAAGTACAACACTGAAACAGTCAATTAAACCTGGTTTCCATCAATATCTTAGAGGACAACGCAAGTTAGGTCTGGGATATGTCTGGGATTTGCCCTCATCAGGCTCATACTTTCGCATTCTTCACATACTTGTTGAACGGATCCTGGGTTTTTTCTGGTTTGGATCACGTAGTAATGTGGGACCACACTGAAACAGTCAATTAAACCTGGTTTCGATCAATATTTTAGAGAATAATTCATGTTAGGTCTAGGTTAGGTCTGGGATTTGCTCTCATCATGCTCATTCTTTCGCATATTTCTCATACTTGATGGCTAGATCCTGGGTTATTTTCTGGTTTGGATCACATAGTAATGTAGTACCACACTGAAACAGTCGATTAAACCAGGTTTCGATCAATATCTTAGAGGACAGCGCAAGTTAGGTCTGGGATATGTCTGGGATTTGCCCTCATCAGGCTCATACTTTCGCGTTTTTCACATACTTGTTGAACAGATCCTGGGTTTTTTCTGGTTTGGATCACGTAGTAATGTGGTACCACGCTGAAACAGTCAATGAAACCTGGTCTCGATCAATATTTTAGAGAATAATTCATGTTAGGTCTAGGTTAGGTCTGGGATTTGCTCTCATCAGGCGCATTCTTTCGCATATTTCTCATACTTGATGGCTAGATCCTGGGCTTTTTCTGGATTGCATCACGTAGTAATGAAGTACAACACTGAAACAGTCAATTAAACCTGGTTTCCATCAATATCTTAGAGGACAACGCAAGTTAGGTCTGGGATATGTCTGGGATTTGCCCTCATCAGGCTCATACTTTCGCATTCTTCACATACTTGTTGAACGGATCCTGGGTTTTTTCTGGTTTGGATCACGTAGTAATGTGGGACCACACTGAAACAGTCAATTAAACCTGGTTTCGATCAATATTTTAGAGAATAATTCATGTTAGGTCTAGGTTAGGTCTGGGATTTGCTCTCATCATGCTCA
Organism: Colletes latitarsis; assembly: GCF_051014445.1. Classification (NCBI taxonomy): domain Eukaryota; kingdom Metazoa; phylum Arthropoda; class Insecta; order Hymenoptera; family Colletidae; genus Colletes; species Colletes latitarsis. The sequence goes on along the minus strand of NW_027488366.1, from coordinate 4,004,893 downwards.
TTCTTTCGCATATTTCTCATACTTGATGGCTAGATCCTGGGTTATTTTCTGGTTTGGATCACATAGTAATGTAGTACCACACTGAAACAGTCGATTAAACCAGGTTTCGATCAATATCTTAGAGGACAGCGCAAGTTAGGTCTGGGATATGTCTGGGATTTGCCCTCATCAGGCTCATACTTTCGCGTTTTTCACATACTCGTTGAACAGATCCTGGGCTATTTCTGGACTGGATCACGTAGTAAAGTGGTACCACACTGAAACATTCAATGAAACCTTGTCTGGATAAATATTTTAGAGGATAACGCATCTTAGGTCTGGGTTAGGTGTAAGATTTGCCCTCATCAGGCTCACAGTTTCGCGTTTTTCACATTCTTGATGAACAGATCCTGGGTTTTGTCTGGTTTGGATCACGAAGTAGTGTGGTACCACACTGAAACAGTCCATTAAACCTGGTTTCGCTCAATATTTTAGAGGATAACGCATGTTAGGTCTAGGTTAGGTCTGGGATTTGCTCTCATCAGGCTCATTCTTTCGCATATTTCTCATAGTTGATGGCTAGATCCTGGGCTTTTTCTGGATTGCATCACGTAGTAATGTAGTACCACACTGAAACAGTCAATGAAACCTGGTTTCCATCACTATTTTAGAGGACAACGCAAGTTAGGTCTAGGTAAGTCCTGAGATTTTCACTGATCAGACTCATACTTTCGCATTCTTCACATACTTGTTGAACGGATCTTGGGTTTTTTCTGGTGTGGATCACGTAGTAATGTGGTGCCACACTGAAACAATCAATTAAACCTGGTCTTGATAAATATTTTAGAGGATAACGCAAGTTAAGTTTGGGATAGGTCTAGGATTTGCCCTCATGAGGCTCTTACTTTCGCATATTTCTCATACTTCATGGCTAGATCCTGGGCTAGTTCTGGAGTGGATCACGTAGTAAAGTGGTACCACACTGAAACAGTCCATTAAACCTGGTTTCGCTCAATATTTTAGAGGATAACGCATGTTAGGTCTAGGTTAGGTCTGGGATTTGCTCTCATCATGCTCATTCTTTCGTATATTTCTCATACTTCATGGCTAGATCCTGGGCTATTTCTGGTTTGGATCACGAAGTAGTGTGTTACCACACTGAAACAGTCCATTAAACCTGGTTTCGCTCAATATTTTAGAGGATAACGCATGTTAGGTCTAGGTTAGGTCTGGGATTTGCTCTCATCAGGCTCATTCTTTCGCATATTTCTCATACTTGATGGCTAGATCCTGGGCTTTTTCTGGATTGCATCACGTAGTAATGTAGTACCACACTGAAACAGTCAATGAAACCTGGTTTCCATCAATATTTTAGAGGACAACGCAAGTTAGGTCTAGGTAAGGCCTGAGATTTTCACTGATCAGACTCATACTTTCGCATCCTTCACATACTTGTTGAACGGATCCTGGGTTTTTTCTGGTTTGGATCACGTAGTAATGTGGTACCACACTGAAACGGTCAATTAAACCTGGTTTCGATCAATATTTTAGAGGATAACGCAAGTTAGGTCTGGGATAGGTTTGGGATTTGCCCTCATCAGGCTCATACTTTCGCGTTTTTCACATACTTGTTGAACAGATCATGGGTTTTTTCTGGTTTGGGAGACGTAGTAGTGTGATCCCACACTGAAACAGTCGATTAAACCTGGTTTCGATCAATATTTTAGAGGATAACGCATGTTAGGTCTAGGATAGCCCTGGGATTTTCACTCATCAGACTCATACTTTCGCATTCTTCACATACTTGTTGAACTGATCCTCGGTTTTTTCTGGTTTGGATCACGTAGTAATGTGGTACCACACTGAAACAGTCGATTAAACCCGGTCTCGATCAATATTTTAGAGAATAATTCATGTTAGGTCTAGGTTAGGTCTGGGATTTGCTCTCATCAGGCTCATTCTTTCGCATATTTCTCATACTTGATGGCTAGATCCTGGGCTTTTTCTGGTTTGGATCACATACTAATGTGGTACCACACTGAAACAGTCGATTAAACCAGGTTTCGATCAATATTTTAGAGTATAACTCATGTTAGGTCTAGGTTAGGCCTGGGATTTTCACTGATCAGACTCATACTTTCGCATTCTTCACATACTTGTTGAAGGGATCCGGGGTTTTTTCTGGTTTGGATCAGGTAGTAATGTGGGACCACACTGAAACAGTCAATTAAACCTGGTTTCGATCAATATTTTAGAGAATAATTCATGTTAGGTCTAGGTTAGGTCTGGGATTTGCTCTCATCAGGCTCATTCTTTCGCATATTTCTCATACTTGATGGCTAGATCCTGGGCTTTTTCTTGATTGCATCACGTAGTAATGAAGTACAGCACTGAAACAGTCAATTAAACCTGGTTTCCATCAATATCTTACAGGACAACGCAAGTTCGGTCTGGGATATGTCTGGGATTTGCCGTCATCAGGCTCATACTTTCGCGTTTTTCACATAATTGTTGAACAGATCCTGGGTTTTTTCTAGTTTGGATCACGTAGTAATGTGGTACCACACTGAAACAGTCGATTAAACGTGGTTTCGATCAATATTTTATAGGATAACTCAAGTTACGTCTGCGATTGGTCTGGGATTTGACCTCATCAGACTCATACTTTCGCATTCTTCTCATACTTGTTGAACGGATCTTGGGTTTTTTCTGGAGTGGATCACGTAGTAATGTGGTACCACACTGAAACAGTCCATTAAACCTGGATTCCATCACTATTTTAGAGGACAACGCAAGTTAGGTCTAGGTAAGACCTGAGATTTTCACTTATCAGACTCATACTTTCGCATGCTTCACATACTTGTTGAACGGATCCTGGGTTTTTTCTGGTTTGGATCACGTAGTAATGTGGTACCACACTGAAACGATCAATTCAACCTGGTTTCGATCAATATTTTAGAGGATAACGCAAGTTAGGTCTGGGATAGGTCTGGGACTTGCCCACATCAGGCTCATACTTTCGCGTTTTTCACATACTTGTTGAACAGATCATGGGTTTTTTCTGGTTTGGGTCACGTAGAAGTGTGATAGCACACTGAAAGAGTCGATTAAACCTGGTTTCGATCAATATTTTAGAGGATAACGCATGTTAGGTCTAGGATAACCCTGGGATTTTCACTCATCAGATTCATACTTTCGCATTCTTCACATACTTGTTGAACTGATCCTCGGTTTTTTCTGGTTTGGATCACGTAGTAATGTGGTACCACACTGAAACAGTCGATTAAACCTGGTCTCGATCAATATTTTAGAGAATAATTCATGTTAGGCCTAGGTTAGGTCTGGGATTTGCTCTCATCAGGCTCATTCTTTCGCATATTTCTCATACTTGATGGCTAGATCCTGGGCTTTTTCTGGATTGCATCACGTAGTAATGAAGTACAACACTGCAACAGTCAATTAAACCTGGTTTCCATCAATATCTTAGAGGACAACGCAAGTTAGGTCTGGGATATGTCTCGGATTTGCCCTCATCAGGCTCATACTTTCGCGTTTTTCACATACTTGTTGAACAGATCCTGGGTTTTTTCAGGTTTGGATCACGTTGTAGTGTGGTACCACACTGAAACAGTCCATTAAACCTGGTTTTGATCAATATTTTAGAGGATGACGCATGTTAGGTCTAGGTTAGCCCTGGGATTTTCACTCATCAGACTCATACTTTCGCATTCTTCACTTACTTGTTCAACTGATCCTGACTTTTTTCTGGTTTGGACCACGTAGAAATGTGGTACCAAGCTGAAACAGTCAATTAAACCTGGTTTCGATCAATATTTTAGAGGATAACGCAAGTTACGTCTGGGATAGGTCTAGGATTTGCCCTCATCAGGCTCTTACTTTCGCATATTTCTCATACTTCATGGCTAGATCCTGGGCTATTTCTGGTTTGGATCACGAAGTAATGTGTTACCACACTGAAACAGTCCATTAAACCTGGTTTCGCTCAATATTTTAGAGGATAACGCATGTTAGGTCTAGGTTAGGTCTGGGATTTGTTCTCATCAGGCTCATTCCTTCGCATATTTCTCATACTTGATGGCTAGATCCTGGGCTTTTTCTGGATTGCATCACGTAGTAATGTAGTACCACACTGAAACAGTCAATGAAACCTGGTTTGCATCAATATTTTAGAGGACAACGCAAGTTAGGTCTAGGTAAGGCCTGTGATTTCCACTGATCAGACTCATACTTTCGCATCCTTCACATACTTGTTGAACGGATCCTGGGTTTTTTCTGGTTTGGATCACGTAGTAATGTGGCACCACACTGAAACGGTCAATTAAACCTGGTTTCGATCAATATTTTAGAGGACAACGCAAGTTACGTCTGGGATAGGTCTGGGATTTGCTCTCATCAGGCTCATTCTTTCGCATATTTCTCATACTTGATGGCTAGATCCTGAGCTTTTTCTGGATTGCATCACGTAGTAATGTAGTACAACACTGCAACAGTCAATTAAACCTGGTTTCCATCAATATCTTAGAGGACAACGCAAGTTAGGTCTGGGATATGTCTGGGATTTGCCCTCATCAGGCTCATACTTTCGCGTTTTTCACATACTTGTTGAACAGATCCTGGGTTTTTTCTGGTTTGGATCACGTAGTAATGTGGTGCCACGCTGAAACAGTCAATGAAACCTGGTCTGGATAAATATTTTAGAGGATAACGCATCTTAGGTCTGGGTTAGGTCTAAGATTTGCCCTCATCAGGCTCACAGTTTCGCGTTTTTCACATACTTGTTGAACAGATCCTGGGTTTTTTCTGGTTTGGATCACGAAGTAGTGTGGTACCACACTGAAACAGCCCATTAAACCTGGTTTCGCTCAATATTTTAGAGGATAACGCATGTTAGGTCTAGGTTAGGTCTGGGATTTGCTCTCATCAGGCTCATTCTTTCGCATATTTCTCATACTTGATGGCTAGATCCTGGGCTTTTTCTGGATTGCATCACGTAGTAATGTAGTACCACACTGAAACAGTCAATGAAACCTGGTTTCCATCAATATTTTAGAGGACCACGCAAGTTAGGTCTAGGTAAGGCCTGAGATTTTCACTTATCAGACTCATACTTTCGCATCCTTCACATACTTGTTGAACGGATCCTGGGTTTTTTCTGGTTTGGATCACGTAGTAATGTGGTACCACACTGAAACGGCCAATTAAACCTGGTTTCGATCAATATTTTAGAGGATAACGCATGTTAGGTCTAGGTTAGGTCTGGGATTTTCACTCATCAGACTCATACTTTCGCATTCTTCACATGCTTGTTGAACGGATCCTGGGTTTTTTCTGGTTTGGATCACGTAGTTATGTGGGTCCACACTGAAACAATCAATTAAACGTGGTCTTGATAAATATTTTCGAGGATAACGCATGTTAGGTCTGGGATAGGTCTGGGATTTGCCCTCATCAGACTCATACTTTCGCACACTTCACATACTCGTTGAACAGATCCTGGGTTTTTTCTGGTTTGGATCACGTAGTAATGTGGTACCACACTGAAACAATCAATTAAACCTGGTCTTGATAAATATTTTAGAGGATAACGCAAGTTAAGTTTGGGATAGGTCTAGGATTTGCCCTCATCAGGCTCATACTTTCGCGTTTTTCACATACTTGTTGAACAGATCCTGGGTTTTTTCTGGTTTGGATCACGTAGTAATGTGGTACCACGCTGAAACAGTCAATGAAACCTGGTCTCGATCAATATTTTAGAGAATAATTCATGTTAGGTCTAGGTTAGGTCTGGGATTTGCTCTCATCAGGCTCATTCTTTCGCATATTTCTCATACTTGATGGCTAGATCCTGGGCTTTTTCTGGATTGCATCACGTAGTAATGAAGTACAACACTGAAACAGTCAATTAAACCTGGTTTCCATCAATATCTTAGAGGACAACGCAAGTTAGGTCTGGGATATGTCTGGGATTTGCCCTCATCAGGCTCATACTTTCGCATTCTTCACATACTTGTTGAACGGATCCTGGGTTTTTTCTGGTTTGGATCACGTAGTAATGTGGGACCACACTGAAACAGTCAATTAAACCTGGTTTCGATCAATATTTTAGAGAATAATTCATGTTAGGTCTAGGTTAGGTCTGGGATTTGCTCTCATCATGCTCATTCTTTCGCATATTTCTCATACTTGATGGCTAGATCCTGGGTTATTTTCTGGTTTGGATCACATAGTAATGTAGTACCACACTGAAACAGTCGATTAAACCAGGTTTCGATCAATATCTTAGAGGACAGCGCAAGTTAGGTCTGGGATATGTCTGGGATTTGCCCTCATCAGGCTCATACTTTCGCGTTTTTCACATACTCGTTGAACAGATCCTGGGCTATTTCTGGACTGGATCACGTAGTAAAGTGGTACCACACTGAAACATTCAATGAAACCTTGTCTGGATAAATATTTTAGAGGATAACGCATCTTAGGTCTGGGTTAGGTGTAAGATTTGCCCTCATCAGGCTCACAGTTTCGCGTTTTTCACATTCTTGATGAACAGATCCTGGGTTTTGTCTGGTTTGGATCACGAAGTAGTGTGGTACCACACTGAAACAGTCCATTAAACCTGGTTTCGCTCAATATTTTAGAGGATAACGCATGTTAGGTCTAGGTTAGGTCTGGGATTTGCTCTCATCAGGCTCATTCTTTCGCATATTTCTCATAGTTGATGGCTAGATCCTGGGCTTTTTCTGGATTGCATCACGTAGTAATGTAGTACCACACTGAAACAGTCAATGAAACCTGGTTTCCATCACTATTTTAGAGGACAACGCAAGTTAGGTCTAGGTAAGTCCTGAGATTTTCACTGATCAGACTCATACTTTCGCATTCTTCACATACTTGTTGAACGGATCTTGGGTTTTTTCTGGTGTGGATCACGTAGTAATGTGGTGCCACACTGAAACAATCAATTAAACCTGGTCTTGATAAATATTTTAGAGGATAACGCAAGTTAAGTTTGGGATAGGTCTAGGATTTGCCCTCATGAGGCTCTTACTTTCGCATATTTCTCATACTTCATGGCTAGATCCTGGGCTAGTTCTGGAGTGGATCACGTAGTAAAGTGGTACCACACTGAAACAGTCCATTAAACCTGGTTTCGCTCAATATTTTAGAGGATAACGCATGTTAGGTCTAGGTTAGGTCTGGGATTTGCTCTCATCATGCTCATTCTTTCGTATATTTCTCATACTTCATGGCTAGATCCTGGGCTATTTCTGGTTTGGATCACGAAGTAGTGTGTTACCACACTGAAACAGTCCATTAAACCTGGTTTCGCTCAATATTTTAGAGGATAACGCATGTTAGGTCTAGGTTAGGTCTGGGATTTGCTCTCATCAGGCTCATTCTTTCGCATATTTCTCATACTTGATGGCTAGATCCTGGGCTTTTTCTGGATTGCATCACGTAGTAATGTAGTACCACACTGAAACAGTCAATGAAACCTGGTTTCCATCAATATTTTAGAGGACAACGCAAGTTAGGTCTAGGTAAGGCCTGAGATTTTCACTGATCAGACTCATACTTTCGCATCCTTCACATACTTGTTGAACGGATCCTGGGTTTTTTCTGGTTTGGATCACGTAGTAATGTGGTACCACACTGAAACGGTCAATTAAACCTGGTTTCGATCAATATTTTAGAGGATAACGCAAGTTAGGTCTGGGATAGGTTTGGGATTTGCCCTCATCAGGCTCATACTTTCGCGTTTTTCACATACTTGTTGAACAGATCATGGGTTTTTTCTGGTTTGGGAGACGTAGTAGTGTGATCCCACACTGAAACAGTCGATTAAACCTGGTTTCGATCAATATTTTAGAGGATAACGCATGTTAGGTCTAGGATAGCCCTGGGATTTTCACTCATCAGACTCATACTTTCGCATTCTTCACATACTTGTTGAACTGATCCTCGGTTTTTTCTGGTTTGGATCACGTAGTAATGTGGTACCACACTGAAACAGTCGATTAAACCCGGTCTCGATCAATATTTTAGAGAATAATTCATGTTAGGTCTAGGTTAGGTCTGGGATTTGCTCTCATCAGGCTCATTCTTTCGCATATTTCTCATACTTGATGGCTAGATCCTGGGCTTTTTCTGGTTTGGATCACATACTAATGTGGTACCACACTGAAACAGTCGATTAAACCAGGTTTCGATCAATATTTTAGAGTATAACTCATGTTAGGTCTAGGTTAGGCCTGGGATTTTCACTGATCAGACTCATACTTTCGCATTCTTCACATACTTGTTGAAGGGATCCGGGGTTTTTTCTGGTTTGGATCAGGTAGTAATGTGGGACCACACTGAAACAGTCAATTAAACCTGGTTTCGATCAATATTTTAGAGAATAATTCATGTTAGGTCTAGGTTAGGTCTGGGATTTGCTCTCATCAGGCTCATTCTTTCGCATATTTCTCATACTTGATGGCTAGATCCTGGGCTTTTTCTTGATTGCATCACGTAGTAATGAAGTACAGCACTGAAACAGTCAATTAAACCTGGTTTCCATCAATATCTTACAGGACAACGCAAGTTCGGTCTGGGATATGTCTGGGATTTGCCGTCATCAGGCTCATACTTTCGCGTTTTTCACATAATTGTTGAACAGATCCTGGGTTTTTTCTAGTTTGGATCACGTAGTAATGTGGTACCACACTGAAACAGTCGATTAAACGTGGTTTCGATCAATATTTTATAGGATAACTCAAGTTACGTCTGCGATTGGTCTGGGATTTGACCTCATCAGACTCATACTTTCGCATTCTTCTCATACTTGTTGAACGGATCTTGGGTTTTTTCTGGAGTGGATCACGTAGTAATGTGGTACCACACTGAAACAGTCCATTAAACCTGGATTCCATCACTATTTTAGAGGACAACGCAAGTTAGGTCTAGGTAAGACCTGAGATTTTCACTTATCAGACTCATACTTTCGCATGCTTCACATACTTGTTGAACGGATCCTGGGTTTTTTCTGGTTTGGATCACGTAGTAATGTGGTACCACACTGAAACGATCAATTCAACCTGGTTTCGATCAATATTTTAGAGGATAACGCAAGTTAGGTCTGGGATAGGTCTGGGACTTGCCCACATCAGGCTCATACTTTCGCGTTTTTCACATACTTGTTGAACAGATCATGGGTTTTTTCTGGTTTGGGTCACGTAGAAGTGTGATAGCACACTGAAAGAGTCGATTAAACCTGGTTTCGATCAATATTTTAGAGGATAACGCATGTTAGGTCTAGGATAACCCTGGGATTTTCACTCATCAGATTCATACTTTCGCATTCTTCACATACTTGTTGAACTGATCCTCGGTTTTTTCTGGTTTGGATCACGTAGTAATGTGGTACCACACTGAAACAGTCGATTAAACCTGGTCTCGATCAATATTTTAGAGAATAATTCATGTTAGGCCTAGGTTAGGTCTGGGATTTGCTCTCATCAGGCTCATTCTTTCGCATATTTCTCATACTTGATGGCTAGATCCTGGGCTTTTTCTGGATTGCATCACGTAGTAATGAAGTACAACACTGCAACAGTCAATTAAACCTGGTTTCCATCAATATCTTAGAGGACAACGCAAGTTAGGTCTGGGATATGTCTCGGATTTGCCCTCATCAGGCTCATACTTTCGCGTTTTTCACATACTTGTTGAACAGATCCTGGGTTTTTTCAGGTTTGGATCACGTTGTAGTGTGGTACCACACTGAAACAGTCCATTAAACCTGGTTTTGATCAATATTTTAGAGGATGACGCATGTTAGGTCTAGGTTAGCCCTGGGATTTTCACTCATCAGACTCATACTTTCGCATTCTTCACTTACTTGTTCAACTGATCCTGACTTTTTTCTGGTTTGGACCACGTAGAAATGTGGTACCAAGCTGAAACAGTCAATTAAACCTGGTTTCGATCAATATTTTAGAGGATAACGCAAGTTACGTCTGGGATAGGTCTAGGATTTGCCCTCATCAGGCTCTTACTTTCGCATATTTCTCATACTTCATGGCTAGATCCTGGGCTATTTCTGGTTTGGATCACGAAGTAATGTGTTACCACACTGAAACAGTCCATTAAACCTGGTTTCGCTCAATATTTTAGAGGATAACGCATGTTAGGTCTAGGTTAGGTCTGGGATTTGTTCTCATCAGGCTCATTCCTTCGCATATTTCTCATACTTGATGGCTAGATCCTGGGCTTTTTCTGGATTGCATCACGTAGTAATGTAGTACCACACTGAAACAGTCAATGAAACCTGGTTTGCATCAATATTTTAGAGGACAACGCAAGTTAGGTCTAGGTAAGGCCTGTGATTTCCACTGATCAGACTCATACTTTCGCATCCTTCACATACTTGTTGAACGGATCCTGGGTTTTTTCTGGTTTGGATCACGTAGTAATGTGGCACCACACTGAAACGGTCAATTAAACCTGGTTTCGATCAATATTTTAGAGGACAACGCAAGTTACGTCTGGGATAGGTCTGGGATTTGCTCTCATCAGGCTCATTCTTTCGCATATTTCTCATACTTGATGGCTAGATCCTGAGCTTTTTCTGGATTGCATCACGTAGTAATGTAGTACAACACTGCAACAGTCAATTAAACCTGGTTTCCATCAATATCTTAGAGGACAACGCAAGTTAGGTCTGGGATATGTCTGGGATTTGCCCTCATCAGGCTCATACTTTCGCGTTTTTCACATACTTGTTGAACAGATCCTGGGTTTTTTCTGGTTTGGATCACGTAGTAATGTGGTGCCACGCTGAAACAGTCAATGAAACCTGGTCTGGATAAATATTTTAGAGGATAACGCATCTTAGGTCTGGGTTAGGTCTAAGATTTGCCCTCATCAGGCTCACAGTTTCGCGTTTTTCACATACTTGTTGAACAGATCCTGGGTTTTTTCTGGTTTGGATCACGAAGTAGTGTGGTACCACACTGAAACAGCCCATTAAACCTGGTTTCGCTCAATATTTTAGAGGATAACGCATGTTAGGTCTAGGTTAGGTCTGGGATTTGCTCTCATCAGGCTCATTCTTTCGCATATTTCTCATACTTGATGGCTAGATCCTGGGCTTTTTCTGGATTGCATCACGTAGTAATGTAGTACCACACTGAAACAGTCAATGAAACCTGGTTTCCATCAATATTTTAGAGGACCACGCAAGTTAGGTCTAGGTAAGGCCTGAGATTTTCACTTATCAGACTCATACTTTCGCATCCTTCACATACTTGTTGAACGGATCCTGGGTTTTTTCTGGTTTGGATCACGTAGTAATGTGGTACCACACTGAAACGGCCAATTAAACCTGGTTTCGATCAATATTTTAGAGGATAACGCATGTTAGGTCTAGGTTAGGTCTGGGATTTTCACTCATCAGACTCATACTTTCGCATTCTTCACATGCTTGTTGAACGGATCCTGGGTTTTTTCTGGTTTGGATCACGTAGTTATGTGGGTCCACACTGAAACAATCAATTAAACGTGGTCTTGATAAATATTTTCGAGGATAACGCATGTTAGGTCTGGGATAGGTCTGGGATTTGCCCTCATCAGACTCATACTTTCGCACACTTCACATACTCGTTGAACAGATCCTGGGTTTTTTCTGGTTTGGATCACGTAGTAATGTGGTACCACACTGAAACAATCAATTAAACCTGGTCTTGATAAATATTTTAGAGGATAACGCAAGTTAAGTTTGGGATAGGTCTAGGATTTGCCCTCATCAGGCTCATACTTTCGCGTTTTTCACATACTTGTTGAACAGATCCTGGGTTTTTTCTGGTTTGGATCACGTAGTAATGTGGTACCACGCTGAAACAGTCAATGAAACCTGGTCTCGATCAATATTTTAGAGAATAATTCATGTTAGGTCTAGGTTAGGTCTGGGATTTGCTCTCATCAGGCTCATTCTTTCGCATATTTCTCATACTTGATGGCTAGATCCTGGGCTTTTTCTGGATTGCATCACGTAGTAATGAAGTACAACACTGAAACAGTCAATTAAACCTGGTTTCCATCAATATCTTAGAGGACAACGCAAGTTAGGTCTGGGATATGTCTGGGATTTGCCCTCATCAGGCTCATACTTTCGCATTCTTCACATACTTGTTGAACGGATCCTGGGTTTTTTCTGGTTTGGATCACGTAGTAATGTGGGACCATACTGAAACAGTCAATTAAACCTGGTTTCGATCAATATTTTAGAGAATAATTCATGTTAGGTCTAGGTTAGGTCTGGGATTTGCTCTCATCATGCTCATTCTTTCGCATATTTCTCATACTTGATGGCTAGATCCTGGGTTATTTTCTGGTTTGGATCACATAGTAATGTGGTACCACACTGAAACAGTCGATTAAACCAGGTTTCGATCAATATCTTAGAGGACAGCGCAAGTTAGGTCTGGGATATGTCTGGGATTTGCCCTCATCAGGCTCATACTTTCGCGTTTTTCACATACTCGTTGAACAGATCCTGGGCTATTTCTGGACTGGATCACGTAGTAAAGTGGTACCACACTGAAACATTCAATGAAACCTGGTCTGGATAAATATTTTAGAGGATAACGCATCTTAGGTCTGGGTTAGGTGTAAGATTTGCCCTCATCAGGCTCACAGTTTCGCGTTTTTCACATTCTTGATGAACAGATCCTGGGTTTTGTCTGGTTTGGATCACGAAGTAGTGTGGTACCACACTGAAACAGTCCATTAAACCTGGTTTCGCTCAATATTTTAGAGGATAACGCATGTTAGGTCTAGGTTAGGTCTGGGATTTGCTCTCATCAGGCTCATTCTTTCGCATATTTCTCATACTTGATGGCTAGATCCTGGGCTTTTTCTGGATTGCATCACGTAGTAATGTAGTACCACACTGAAACAGTCAATGAAACCTGGTTTCCATCACTATTTTAGAGGACAACGCAAGTTAGGTCTAGGTAAGGCCTGAGATTTTCACTGATCAGACTCATACTTTCGCATTCTTCACATACTTGTTGAACAGATCATGGGATTTTTCTGGTTTGGGTCACGTAGTAATGTGGTACCACACTGAGACAGTCGATTAAACCTGGTTTCGATCAATATTTTAGAGGATAACGCAAGCTAGGTCTAGGTTAGGCCTGGGATTTTCACTGATCAGACTCATACTTTCGCATTCTTCACATACTTGTTGAACTGATCCTGGGTTTTTGCTGGTTTGGATCACGTAGTAACGTGGTACCACACTGAAACAGTCGATTAAACCTGGTTTCGATCAATATTTTAGAGTATAACTCATGTTAGGTTTAGGTTAGGCCTGGGATTTTCACTCATCAGACTCATACTTTCGCATTCTTCACATACTTGTTGAAGGGATCCGGGGTTTTTTCTGGTTTGGATCACGTAGTAATGTGGGACCACACTGAAACAGTCAATTAAACCTGGTTTCGATCAATATTTTAGAGAATAATTCATGTTAGGTCTAGGTTAGGTCTGGGATTTGCTCTCATCAGGCTCATTCTTTCGCATATTTCTCATACTTGATGGCTAGATCCTGGGCTTTTTCTTGATTGCATCACGTAGTAATGAAGTACAACACTGAAACAGTCAATTAAACCTGGTTTCCATCAATATCTTAGAGGACAACGCAAGTTAGGTCTGGGATATGTCTGGGATTTGCCGTCATCAAGCTCATACTTTCGCGTTTTTCACATAATTGTAGAACAGATCCTGGGTTTTTTCTAGTTTGGATCACGTAGTAATGTGGTACCACACTGAAACAGTCGATTAAACGTGGTTCCGATCAATATTTTATAGGATAACGCAAGTTAAGTCTGGGATTGGTTTGGGATTTGACCTCATCAGACTCATACTTTCGCATTCTTCACATACTTGTTGAACGGATCTTGGGTTTTTTCTGGTGTGGATCACGTAGTAATGTGGTACCACACTGAAACAATCAATTAAACCTGGTCTTGATAAATATTTTCGAGGATAACGCAAGTTAAGTTTGGGATAGGTCTAGGATTTGCCCTCATGAGGCTCTTACTTTCGCATATTTCTCATACTTCATGGCTAGATCCTGGGCTAGTTCTGGAGTGGATCACGTAGTAAAGTGGTACCACACTGAAACAGTCCATTAAACCTGGTTTCGCTCAATATTTTAGAGGATAACGCATGTTAGGTCTAGGTTAGGTCTGGGATTTGCTCTCATCATGCTCATTCTTTCGCATATTTCTCATACTTCATGGCTAGATCCTGGGCTATTTCTGGTTTGGATCACGAAGTAGTGTGGTACCACACTGAAACAGTCCATTAAACCTGGTTTCGCTCAATATTTTAGAGGATAACGCATGTTAGGTCTAGGTTAGGTCTGGGATTTGCTCTCATCAGGCTCATTCTTTCGCATATTTCTCATACTTGATGGCTAGATCCTGGGCTTTTTCTGGATTGCATCACGTAGTAATGTAGTACCACACTGAAACAGTCAATGAAACCTGGTTTCCATCAATATTTTAGAGGACAACGCAAGTTAGGTCTAGGTAAGGCCTGAGATTTTCACTGATCAGACTCATACTTTCGCATGCTTCACATACTTGTTGAACGGATCCTGGGTTTTTTCTGGTTTGGATCACGTAGTAATGTGGTACCACACTGAAACGATCAATTCAACCTGGTTTCGATCAATATTTTAGAGGATAACGCAAGTTAGGTCTGGGATAGGTCTGGGACTTGCCCACATCAGGCTCATACTTTCGCGTTTTTCACATACTTGTTGAACAGATCATGGGTTTTTTCTGGTTTGGGTCACGTAGAAGTGTGATAGCGCACTGAAAGAGTCGATTAAACCTGGTTTCGATCAATATTTTAGAGGATAACGCATGTTAGGTCTAGGATAACCCTGGGATTTTCACTCATCAGATTCATACTTTCGCATTCTTCACATACTTGTTGAACTGATCCTCGGTTTTTTCTGGTTTGGATCACGTAGTAATGTGGTACCACACTGAAACAGTCGATTAAACCTGGTCTCGATCAATATTTTAGAGAATAATTCATGTTAGGCCTAGGTTAGGTCTGGGATTTGCTCTCATCAGGCTCATTCTTTCGCATATTTCTCATACTTGATGGCTAGATCCTGGGCTTTTTCTGGATTGCATCACGTAGTAATGAAGTACAACACTGCAACAGTCAATTAAACCTGGTTTCCATCAATATCTTAGAGGACAACGCAAGTTAGGTCTGGGATATGTCTCGGATTTGCCCTCATCAGGCTCATACTTTCGCGTTTTTCACATACTTGTTGAACAGATCCTGGGTTTTTTCAGGTTTGGATCACGTTGTAGTGTGGTACCACACTGAAACAGTCCATTAAACCTGGTTTTGATCAATATTTTAGAGGATGACGCATGTTAGGTCTAGGTTAGCCCTGGGATTTTCACTCATCAGACTCATACTTTCGCATTCTTCACTTACTTGTTCAACTGATCCTGACTTTTTTCTGGTTTGGACCACGTAGAAATGTGGTACCAAGCTGAAACAGTCAATTAAACCTGGTTTCGATCAATATTTTAGAGGATAACGCAAGTTACGTCTGGGATAGGTCTAGGATTTGCCCTCATCAGGCTCTTACTTTCGCATATTTCTCATACTTCATGGCTAGATCCTGGGCTATTTCTGGTTTGGATCACGAAGTAATGTGTTACCACACTGAAACAGTCCATTAAACCTGGTTTCGCTCAATATTTTAGAGGATAACGCATGTTAGGTCTAGGTTAGGTCTGGGATTTGCTCTCATCAGGCTCATTCCTTCGCATATTTCTCATACTTGATGGCTAGATCCTGGGCTTTTTCTGGATTGCATCACGTAGTAATGTAGTACCACACTGAAACAGTCAATGAAACCTGGTTTGCATCAATATTTTAGAGGACAACGCAAGTTAGGTCTAGGTAAGGCCTGTGATTTCCACTGATCAGACTCATACTTTCGCATCCTTCACATACTTGTTGAACGGATCCTGGGTTTTTTCTGGTTTGGATCACGTAGTAATGTGGCACCACACTGAAACGGTCAATTAAACCTGGTTTCGATCAATATTTTAGAGGACAACGCAAGTTACGTCTGGGATAGGTCTGGGATTTGCTCTCATCAGGCTCATTCTTTCGCATATTTCTCATACTTGATGGCTAGATCCTGAGCTTTTTCTGGATTGCATCACGTAGTAATGTAGTACAACACTGCAACAGTCAATTAAACCTGGTTTCCATCAATATCTTAGAGGACAACGCAAGTTAGGTCTGGGATATGTCTGGGATTTGCCCTCATCAGGCTCATACTTTCGCGTTTTTCACATACTTGTTGAACAGATCCTGGGTTTTTTCTGGTTTGGATCACGTAGTAATGTGGTGCCACGCTGAAACAGTCAATGAAACCTGGTCTGGATAAATATTTTAGAGGATAACGCATCTTAGGTCTGGGTTAGGTCTAAGATTTGCCCTCATCAGGCTCACAGTTTCGCGTTTTTCACATACTTGTTGAACAGATCCTGGGTTTTTTCTGGTTTGGATCACGAAGTAGTGTGGTACCACACTGAAACAGCCCATTAAACCTGGTTTCGCTCAATATTTTAGAGGATAACGCATGTTAGGTCTAGGTTAGGTCTGGGATTTGCTCTCATCAGGCTCATTCTTTCGCATATTTCTCATACTTGATGGCTAGATCCTGGGCTTTTTCTGGATTGCATCACGTAGTAATGTAGTACCACACTGAAACAGTCAATGAAACCTGGTTTCCATCAATATTTTAGAGGACCACGCAAGTTAGGTCTAGGTAAGGCCTGAGATTTTCACTTATCAGACTCATACTTTCGCATCCTTCACATACTTGTTGAACGGATCCTGGGTTTTTTCTGGTTTGGATCACGTAGTAATGTGGTACCACACTGAAACGGCCAATTAAACCTGGTTTCGATCAATATTTTAGAGGATAACGCATGTTAGGTCTAGGTTAGGTCTGGGATTTTCACTCATCAGACTCATACTTTCGCATTCTTCACATGCTTGTTGAACGGATCCTGGGTTTTTTCTGGTTTGGATCACGTAGTTATGTGGGTCCACACTGAAACAATCAATTAAACGTGGTCTTGATAAATATTTTCGAGGATAACGCATGTTAGGTCTGGGATAGGTCTGGGATTTGCCCTCATCAGACTCATACTTTCGCACACTTCACATACTCGTTGAACAGATCCTGGGTTTTTTCTGGTTTGGATCACGTAGTAATGTGGTACCACACTGAAACAATCAATTAAACCTGGTCTTGATAAATATTTTAGAGGATAACGCAAGTTAAGTTTGGGATAGGTCTAGGATTTGCCCTCATCAGGATCTTACTTTCGCATATTACTCATACTTCATGGCTAGATCCTGGGCTAGTTCTGGAGTAGATCACGTAGTAAAGTGGTACCTCACTGAAACAGTCCATTAAACCTGGTTTCGCTCAATATTTTAGAGGATAACGCATGTTAGGTCTAGGTTAGGTCTGGGATTTGCTCTCATCAGGCTCATTCTTTCGCATATTTCTCATACTTGATGGCTAGATCCTGGGCGTTTTCTGGATTGCATCACGTAGTAATGTAGTACAACACTGAAACAGTCAATTAAACCTGGTTTCCATCAATATCTTAGAGGACAACGCAGGTTAGGTCTGGGATATGTCTGGGATTTGCCCTCATCAGGCTCATACTTTCGCGTTTTTCACATACTTGTTGAACAGATCCTGGGTTTTTTCTGGTTTGGATCACGTAGTAATGTGGTACCACGCTGAAACAGTCAATGAAACCTGGTCTCGATCAATATTTTAGAGAATAATTCATGTTAGGTCTAGGTTAGGTCTGGGATTTGCTCTCATCAGGCTCATTCTTTCGCATATTTCTCATACTTGATGGCTAGATCCTGGGCTTTTTCTGGATTGCATCACGTAGTAATGAAGTACAACACTGAAACAGTCAATTAAACCTGGTTTCCATCAATATCTTAGAGGACAACGCAAGTTAGGTCTGGGATATGTCTGGGATTTGCCCTCATCAGGCTCATACTTTCGCATTCTTCACATACTTGTTGAACGGATCCTGGGTTTTTTCTGGTTTGGATCACGTAGTAATGTGGGACCATACTGAAACAGTCAATTAAACCTGGTTTCGATCAATATTTTAGAGAATAATTCATGTTAGGTCTAGGTTAGGTCTGGGATTTGCTCTCATCATGCTCATTCTTTCGCATATTTCTCATACTTGATGGCTAGATCCTGGGTTATTTTCTGGTTTGGATCACATAGTAATGTGGTACCACACTGAAACAGTCGATTAAACCAGGTTTCGATCAATATCTTAGAGGACAGCGCAAGTTAGGTCTGGGATATGTCTGGGATTTGCCCTCATCAGGCTCATACTTTCGCGTTTTTCACATACTCGTTGAACAGATCCTGGGCTATTTCTGGACTGGATCACGTAGTAAAGTGGTACCACACTGAAACATTCAATGAAACCTGGTCTGGATAAATATTTTAGAGGATAACGCATCTTAGGTCTGGGTTAGGTGTAAGATTTGCCCTCATCAGGCTCACAGTTTCGCGTTTTTCACATTCTTGATGAACAGATCCTGGGTTTTGTCTGGTTTGGATCACGAAGTAGTGTGGTACCACACTGAAACAGTCCATTAAACCTGGTTTCGCTCAATATTTTAGAGGATAACGCATGTTAGGTCTAGGTTAGGTCTGGGATTTGCTCTCATCAGGCTCATTCTTTCGCATATTTCTCATACTTGATGGCTAGATCCTGGGCTTTTTCTGGATTGCATCACGTAGTAATGTAGTACCACACTGAAACAGTCAATGAAACCTGGTTTCCATCACTATTTTAGAGGACAACGCAAGTTAGGTCTAGGTAAGGCCTGAGATTTTCACTGATCAGACTCATACTTTCGCATTCTTCACATACTTGTTGAACAGATCATGGGATTTTTCTGGTTTGGGTCACGTAGTAATGTGGTACCACACTGAGACAGTCGATTAAACCTGGTTTCGATCAATATTTTAGAGGATAACGCAAGCTAGGTCTAGGTTAGGCCTGGGATTTTCACTGATCAGACTCATACTTTCGCATTCTTCACATACTTGTTGAACTGATCCTGGGTTTTTGCTGGTTTGGATCACGTAGTAACGTGGTACCACACTGAAACAGTCGATTAAACCTGGTTTCGATCAATATTTTAGAGTATAACTCATGTTAGGTTTAGGTTAGGCCTGGGATTTTCACTCATCAGACTCATACTTTCGCATTCTTCACATACTTGTTGAAGGGATCCGGGGTTTTTTCTGGTTTGGATCACGTAGTAATGTGGGACCACACTGAAACAGTCAATTAAACCTGGTTTCGATCAATATTTTAGAGAATAATTCATGTTAGGTCTAGGTTAGGTCTGGGATTTGCTCTCATCAGGCTCATTCTTTCGCATATTTCTCATACTTGATGGCTAGATCCTGGGCTTTTTCTTGATTGCATCACGTAGTAATGAAGTACAACACTGAAACAGTCAATTAAACCTGGTTTCCATCAATATCTTAGAGGACAACGCAAGTTAGGTCTGGGATATGTCTGGGATTTGCCGTCATCAAGCTCATACTTTCGCGTTTTTCACATAATTGTAGAACAGATCCTGGGTTTTTTCTAGTTTGGATCACGTAGTAATGTGGTACCACACTGAAACAGTCGATTAAACGTGGTTCCGATCAATATTTTATAGGATAACGCAAGTTAAGTCTGGGATTGGTTTGGGATTTGACCTCATCAGACTCATACTTTCGCATTCTTCACATACTTGTTGAACGGATCTTGGGTTTTTTCTGGTGTGGATCACGTAGTAATGTGGTACCACACTGAAACAATCAATTAAACCTGGTCTTGATAAATATTTTCGAGGATAACGCAAGTTAAGTTTGGGATAGGTCTAGGATTTGCCCTCATGAGGCTCTTACTTTCGCATATTTCTCATACTTCATGGCTAGATCCTGGGCTAGTTCTGGAGTGGATCACGTAGTAAAGTGGTACCACACTGAAACAGTCCATTAAACCTGGTTTCGCTCAATATTTTAGAGGATAACGCATGTTAGGTCTAGGTTAGGTCTGGGATTTGCTCTCATCATGCTCATTCTTTCGCATATTTCTCATACTTCATGGCTAGATCCTGGGCTATTTCTGGTTTGGATCACGAAGTAGTGTGGTACCACACTGAAACAGTCCATTAAACCTGGTTTCGCTCAATATTTTAGAGGATAACGCATGTTAGGTCTAGGTTAGGTCTGGGATTTGCTCTCATCAGGCTCATTCTTTCGCATATTTCTCATACTTGATGGCTAGATCCTGGGCTTTTTCTGGATTGCATCACGTAGTAATGTAGTACCACACTGAAACAGTCAATGAAACCTGGTTTCCATCAATATTTTAGAGGACAACGCAAGTTAGGTCTAGGTAAGGCCTGAGATTTTCACTGATCAGACTCATACTTTCGCATCCTTCACATACTTGTTGAACGGATCCTGGGTTTTTTCTGGTTTGGATCACGTAGTAATGTGGTACCACACTGAAACGGTCAATTAAACCTGGTTTCGATCAATATTTTAGAGGATAACGCAAGTTAGGTCTGGGATAGGTTTGGGATTTGCCCTCATCAGGCTCATACTTTCGCGTTTTTCACATACTTGTTGAACAGATCATGGGTTTTTTCTGGTTTGGGTCACGTAGTAGTGTGATACCACACTGAAACAGTCGATTAAACCTGGTTTCGATCAATATTTTAGAGGATAACGCATGTTAGGTCTAGGTTAGGTCTGGGATTTGCTCTCATCAGGCTCATTCTTTCGCATATTTCTCATACTTGATGGCTAGATCCTCGGCTTTTTCTGGATTGCATCACGTAGTAATGAAGTACAACACTGAAACAGTCAATTAAACCTGGTTTCCATCAATATCTTAGAGGACAACGCAAGTTAGGTCTGGGATATGTCTGGGATTTGCCCTCATCAGGCTCATACTTTCGCGCTTTCACATACTCGTTGAACAGATCCTGGGTTATTTTCTGGTTTGGATCACATAGTAATGTGCTTCCACACTGAAACAGTCGATTTAACCAG
The DNA here is from genome assembly GCF_051014445.1 of Colletes latitarsis. Lineage (NCBI taxonomy): Eukaryota > Metazoa > Arthropoda > Insecta > Hymenoptera > Colletidae > Colletes > Colletes latitarsis. The sequence continues at coordinate 3,983,667 of NW_027488366.1, read as the reverse complement.
GTTTCGATCAATATTTTTGAGGATAACGAATGTTAGGTCCAGGATAGGCCTGGGATTTTCACTCATCAGACTCATACTTTCGCATTCTTCACATACTTGTTGAAGTGATCCGGGGTTTTTTCTGGTTTGGATCACGTAGTAATGTGGTACAACACTGAAACAGTCGATTAAACCTGGTTTCGATCAATATTTTAGAAGATAACGCAAGTTAAGTCTGGGATTGGTCTGGGATTTGACCTCATCAGACTCATACTTTCGCATTCTTCACATACTTGTTGAACGGATCTTGGGTTTTTTCTGGTGTGGATCACGTAGTAATGTGGTACCACACTGAAACAATCAATTAAACCTGGTCTTGATAAATATTTTAGAGGATAACGCAAGTTAAGTTTGGGATAGGTCTAGGATTTGCCCTCATCAGGCTCTTACTTTCGCATATTTCTCATACTTCATGGCTAGATCCTGGGCTAGTTCTGGAGTAGATCACGTAGTAAAGTGGTACCACACTGAAACAGTCCATTAAACCTGGTTTCGCTCAATATTTTAGAGGATAACGCATGTTAGGTCTAGGTTAGGTCTAGGATTTGCTCTCATCAGGCTCATTCTTTCGCATATTTCTCATACTAGATGGCTAGATCCTGGGCGTTTTCTGGATTGCATCACGTAGTAATGTAGTACAACACTGAAACAGTCAATTAAACCTGGTTTCCATCAATATCTTAGAGGACAACGCAGGTTAGGTCTGGGATATGTCTGGGATTTGCCCTCATCAGGCTCATACTTTCGCGTTTTTCACATACTTGTTGAACAGATCCTGGGTTTTTTCTGGTTTGGATCACGTAGTAATGTGGTACCACGCTGAAACAGTCAATGAAACCTGGTCTCGATCAATATTTTAGAGAATAATTCATGTTAGGTCTAGGTTAGGTCTGGGATTTGCTCTCATCAGGCTCATTCTTTCGCATATTTCTCATACTTGATGGCTAGATCCTGGGCTTTTTCTGGATTGCATCACGTAGTAATGAAGTACAACACTGAAACAGTCAATTAAACCTGGTTTCCATCAATATCTTAGAGGACAACGCAAGTTAGGTCTGGGATATGTCTGGGATTTGCCCTCATCAGGCTCATACTTTCGCATTCTTCACATACTTGTTGAACGGATCCTGGGTTTTTTCTGGTTTGGATCACGTAGTAATGTGGGACCACACTGAAACAGTCAATTAAACCTGGTTTCGATCAATATTTTAGAGAATAATTCATGTTAGGTCTAGGTTAGGTCTGGGATTTGCTCTCATCAGGCTCATTCTTTCGCATATTTCTCATACTTGATGGCTAGATCCTGGGCTTTTTCTGGATTGCATCACGTAGTAATGTAGTACCACACTGAAACAGTCAATGAAACCTGGTTTCCATCAATATTTTAGAGGACAACGCAAGTTAGGTCTAGGTAAGGCCTGAGATTTTCACTGATCAGACTCATACTTTCGCATCCTTCACATACTTGTTGAACGGATCCTGGATTTTTTCTGGTTTGGATCACGTAGTAATGTGGTACCACACTGAAACGGTCAATTAAACCTGGTTTCGATCAATATTTTAGAGGATAACGCAAGTTAGGTCTGGGATAGGTTTGGGATTTGCCCTCATCAGGCTCATACTTTCGCGTTTTTCACATACTTGTTGAACAGATCATGGGTTTTTTCTGGTTTGGGTCACGTAGTAGTGTGATACCACACTGAAACAGTCGATTAAACCAGGTTTCCATCAATATTTTAGAGGACAACGCATCTTAGGTCTGGGTTAGGTCTATGATTTGCCCACATCAGGCTCACAGTTTCGCGTTTTTCACATACTTGTTGAACAGATCCTGGGTTTTTTCTGGTCCGGATCACGTACTAATGTGGGACCACACTGAAACAATCAATTAACCCTGGTCTTGATAAACATTTTAGAGGATAACGCATGTTAGGTCTGGGTTAGGTCTAGGATTTGCCCTCATCAGGCTCATACTTTCACATATTTCTCATACTTCATGGCTAGATCCTGGGCTGTTTCTGGATTGTATCACGTAGTAATGTGGTACCACGCTGAAACAGTCAATTAAACCTGGTTTCGATCAATATTTTAGAGGATAACGCAAGTTACGTCTGGGATAGGTCTAGGATTTGCCCTCATCAGGCTCTTACTTTCGCATATTTCTCATACTTCATGGCTAGATCCTGGGCTATTTCTGGATTGGATCACGTAGTAAAGTGGTACCACACTGAAACATTCAATGAAACCTGGTCTGGATAAATATTTTAGAGGATAACGCATCTTAGGTCTGGGTTAGGTCTAAGATTTGCCCTCATCAGGCTCACAGTTTCGCGTTTTTCACATACTTGTTGAACAGATCCTGGGTTTTTTCTGGTTTGGATCACGAAGTAGTGTGGTACCACACTGAAACAGTCCATTAAACCTGGTTTCGCTCAATATTTTAGAGGATAAAGCGTGTTAGGTCTAGGTTAGGTCTGGGATTTGCTCTCATCAGGCTCATTCCTTCGCATATTTCTCATACTTGATGGCTAGATCCTGGGCTTTTTCTGGATTGCATCACGTAGTAATGTAGTACCACACTGAAACTGTCAATGAAACCTGGTTTCCATCAATATTTTAGAGGACAACGCATCTTAGGTCTGGGTTAGGTCTATGATTTGCCCACATCAGGCTCACAGTTTCGCGTTTTTCACATACTTGCTGAACAGATCATGGGTTTTTTCTGGTTTGGGTCACGTAGTAGTGTGATACCACACTGAAACAGTCGATTAAACCTGGCTTCGATCAATATTTTAGTGGATAACGCATGTTAGGTCTAGGTTAGCACTGGGATTTTCACTCATCAGACTCATACTTTCGCATTCTTCACATACTTGTTGAACTGATCATGGGTTTTTTCTGGTTTGGGTCACGTAGTAGTGTGATACCACACTGAAACAGTCGATTAAACCAGGTTTCCATCAATATTTTAGAGGACAACGCATCTTAGGTCTGGGTTAGGTCTATGATTTGCCCACATCAGGCTCACAGTTTCGCGTTTTTCACATACTTGTTGAACAGATCCTGGGTTTTTTCTGGTCCGGATCACGTACTAATGTGGGACCACACTGAAACAATCAATTAACCCTGGTCTTGATAAACATTTTAGAGGATAACGCATGTTAGGTCTGGGTTAGGTCTAGGATTTGCCCTCATCAGGCTCATACTTTCACATATTTCTCATACTTCATGGCTAGATCCTGGGCTGTTTCTGGATTGTATCACGTAGTAATGTGGTACCACGCTGAAACAGTCAATTAAACCTGGTTTCGATCAATATTTTAGAGGATAACGCAAGTTACGTCTGGGATAGGTCTAGGATTTGCCCTCATCAGGCTCTTACTTTCGCATATTTCTCATACTTCATGGCTAGATCCTGGGCTATTTCTGGATTGGATCACGTAGTAAAGTGGTACCACACTGAAACATTCAATGAAACCTGGTCTGGATAAATATTTTAGAGGATAACGCATCTTAGGTCTGGGTTAGGTCTAAGATTTGCCCTCATCAGGCTCACAGTTTCGCGTTTTTCACATACTTGTTGAACAGATCCTGGGTTTTTTCTGGTTTGGATCACGAAGTAGTGTGGTACCACACTGAAACAGTCCATTAAACCTGGTTTCGCTCAATATTTTAGAGGATAAAGCGTGTTAGGTCTAGGTTAGGTCTGGGATTTGCTCTCATCAGGCTCATTCCTTCGCATATTTCTCATACTTGATGGCTAGATCCTGGGCTTTTTCTGGATTGCATCACGTAGTAATGTAGTACCACACTGAAACTGTCAATGAAACCTGGTTTCCATCAATATTTTAGAGGACAACGCATCTTAGGTCTGGGTTAGGTCTATGATTTGCCCACATCAGGCTCACAGTTTCGCGTTTTTCACATACTTGCTGAACAGATCATGGGTTTTTTCTGGTTTGGGTCACGTAGTAGTGTGATACCACACTGAAACAGTCGATTAAACCTGGCTTCGATCAATATTTTAGTGGATAACGCATGTTAGGTCTAGGTTAGCACTGGGATTTTCACTCATCAGACTCATACTTTCGCATTCTTCACATACTTGTTGAACTGATCCTGGGTTTTTTCTGGTTTGGATCACGTAGTAATGTGGGTCCACACTGAAACAATCAATTAAACCTGGTCTTGATAAATATTTTAGAGGATAACGCATGTTAGGTCTAGGTTAGGTCTGGGATTTGCTCTCATCAGGCTCATTCTTTCGCATATTTCTCATACATGTTGAACAGATCCTGGGTTTTTTCTGGTTTGGATCTCGTAGTAATGTGGGACCACACTGAAACAATCAATTAAACCTGGTCTTGATAAATATTTTAGAGGATAACGCATGTTAGGTCTAGGTTAGGTCTGGGATTTTCACTCATCAGACTCATACTTTCGCATTCTTCACATACTTGTTGAACGGATCCTGGGTTTTTTCTGGTTTGGATCACGTAGTAATGTGGGTCCACACTGAAACAATCAATTAAACCTGGTCTTGATAAATATTTTAAAGGATAACGCATGTTAGGTCTAGGTTATGTCTGGGATTTGCTCTCATCAGGCTCATTCTTTCGCATATTTCTCATACATGTTGAACAGATCCTGGGTTTTTTCTGGTTTGGATCTCGTAGTAATGTGGGACCACACTGAAACAGTCAATTAAACATGGTTTCGATCAATATTTTTGAGGACAACGCATCTTAGGTCTAGGTTAGGCCTGGGATTTTCACTCATCAGGCTCATACTTTCGCATTCGTCACATACTTGTTGAACGGATCCTGGGTTTTTTCTGGTTTGGATCACGTAGTAATGTGGGACCACACTGAGACAGTCAATTAAACCTGGTTTCGATCAATATTTTAGAGAATAATTCATGTTAGGTCTGGGATTTGCTCTCATCAGGCTCATTCTTTCGCATATTTCTCATACTTGATGGCTAGATCCTGGGCTTTTTCTGGATTGCATCACGTAGTAATGAAGTACAACACTGAAACAGTCAATTAAACCTGGTTTCCATCAATATCTTAGAGGACAACGCAAGTTAGGTCTGGGATAGGTCTGGGATTTGTCCTCATCAGGCTCATACTTTCGCGTTTTTCACATACTTGTTGAACAGATCCTGGGTTTTTTCTGGTTTGTATCACGTAGTAGTGTGGTACCACACTGAAACAGTCCATTAAACCTGGTTTGGATCAATATTTTAGAGGATAACGCATGTTAGGTCTAGGTTAGCCCTGGGATTTTCACTCATCAGACTCATACTTTCGTACACTTCACATACTCGTTGAACAGATCCTGGGTTGTTTCTGGTTTGGATCACGTAGTAATGTGGTACCACACTGAAACAGTCAATTAAACCTGGTTTCGATCAATATTTTAGAGGATAATGCAAGTTAAGTCTGGGATTGGTCTGGGATTTGACCTCATCAGACTCATACTTTCGCACATTTCACATACTCGTTGAACAGATCCTGGGTTATTTTCTGGTTTGGATCACATAATAATGTGGTACCACACTGAAACAGTCGATTAAACCAGGTTTCGATCAATATTTTTGAGGATAACGCATGTTAGGTCTAGGCTAGGCCTGGGATTTTCACTCATCAGGCTCATACTTTCGCATTCGTCACATACTTGTTGAACGGATCCTGGGTTTTTTCTGGTTTGGATCACGTAGTAATGTGGGACCACACTGAAACAGTCAATTAAACATGGTTTCGATCAATATTTTAGAGAATAATTCATGTTAGGTCTAGGTTAGGTCTGGGATTTGCTCTCATCAGGCTCATTCTTTCGCATATTTCTCATACATGTTGAACAGATCCTGGGTTTAATCTGGTTTGGATCACGTAGTAATGTGGGACCACACTGAAACAATCAATTAAACCTGGTCTTGATAAATATTTTAGAGGATAACGCATGATAGGTCTGGGTTAGGTCTAGGATTTGCCCTCATCAGGCTCATACTTTCGCATATTTCTCATACTTCATGGTTAGATCCTGGGCTGTTTCTGGATTGTATCACGTAGTAATGTGGAACGACACTGAAACAGTCAATTAAACCTGGTTTCCATCAATATCTTAGAGGACATTGCAAGTTAGGTCTGGGACTTGCTCTCATCAGGCTCATTCTTTCGCATATTTCTCATACTTGATGGCTAGATCCTGGGCTTTTTCTGGATTGCATCACGTAGTAATGTAGTACAACACTGAAACAGTCAATTAAACCTGGTTTCCATCAATATCTTAGAGGACAACGCAAGTTAGGTCTGGGATATGTCTGGGATTTGCCCCCATCAGGCTCATACTTTCGCGTTTTTCACATACTTGTTGAACAGATCCTGGGTTTTTTCTGGTTTGGATCACGTAGTAATGTGGTACCACGCTGAAACAATTAATTAAACCTGGTCTCGATAAATATTTTAGAGGATAACGCATCTTAGGTCTGGGTTAGGTCTAAGATTTGCCCTCATCAGGCTCACAGTTTCGCGTTTTTCACATACTTGTTGAACAGATCCTGGGTTTTTTCTGGTTTGGATCACGAAGTAGTGTGGTACCACACTGAAACAGTCCATTAAACCTGGTTTCGCTCAATATTTTAGAGGATAACGCATGTTAGGTCTAGGTTAGGTCTGGGATTTGCTCTCATCAGGCTCATTCTTACGCATATTTCTCATACTTGATGGCTAGATCCTGGGCTTTTTCTGGATTGCATCACGTCCTAATGTAGTACCACACTGAAACAGTCAATGAAACCAGGTTTCCATCAATATTTTAGAGGACAACGCAAGTTAGGTCTAGATAAGGCCTGAGATTTTCACTGATCGGACTCGTACTTTCGCATCCTTCACATACTTGTTGAACGGATCCTGGGTTTTTTCTGGTTTGGATCACGTAGTAATGTGGTACCACACTGAAACGGTCAATTAAACCTGGTTTCGATCAATATTTTAGAGGATAACGCATGTTAGGTCTAGGTTAGGTCTGGGATTTTCGCTCATCAGACTCATACTTTCGCATTCTTGACATACTTGTTGAACGGATCCTGGGTTTTTTCTGGTTGGGATCACGTAGTAATGTGGGTCCACACTGAAACAATCAATTAAACCTGGTCTTGATAAATATTTTCGAGGATAACGCATGTTAGGTCTGGGATAGGTCTGGGATTTGCCCTCATCAGACTCATACTTTCGCACACTTCACATACTCGTTGAACAGATCCTGGGTTTTTTCTGGTTTGGATCAGGTAGTAATGTGGTACCACACTGAAACAGTCGATTAAACCTGGTTTCGATCAATATTTTAGAGGATAACGCAAGTTAAGTCTGGGATTGGTCTGGGATTTGACCTCATCAGACTCATACTTTCGCGTTTTTCACATACTTGTTGAACAGATCCTGGGTTTTTTCTGGTTTGGATCACATAGTAATGTGGTACCACACTGAAACAGTCGATTAAACCTGGTTTCGATTAATATTTTAGAGGATAACGCAAGTTAAGTCTGGGATTGGTCTGGGATTTGACCTCATCAGACTCATACTTTCGCATTCTTCACATACTTGTTGAACGGATCTTGGGTTTTTTCTGGTGTGGATCACGTAGTAATGTGGTACCACACTGAAACAATCAATTAAACCTGGTCTTGATAAATATTTTAGAGGATAACGCAAGTTAAGTCTGGGATAGGTCTAGGATTTGCCCTCATCAGGCTTTTACTTTCGCATATTTCTCATACTTGATGGCTAGATCCTGGGCTTTTTCTGGATTGCATCACGTAGTAATGTAGAACCACACTGAAACAGTCAATGAAACCTGGTTTCCATCAATATTTTAGAGGACAACGCATCTTAGGTCTGGGTTAGGTCTATGATTTGCCCACATCAGGCTCACAGTTTCGCGTTTTTCACATACTTGCTGAACAGATCATGGGTTTTTTCTGGTTTGGGTGACGTAGTAGTGTGATACCACACTGAAACAGTCGATTAAACCTGGCTTCGATCAATATTTTAGTGGATAACGCATGTTAGGTCTAGGTTAGCACTGGGATTTTCACTCATCAGACTCATACTTTCGCATTCTTCACATACTTGTTGAACTGATCCTGGGTTTTTTCTGGTTTGGATCACGTAGTAATGTGGGTCCACACTGAAACAATCAATTAAACCTGGTCTTGATAAATATTTTAGAGGATAACGCATGTTAGGTCTAGGTTAGGTCTGGGATTTGCTCTCATCAGGTTCATTCTTTCGCATATTTCTCATACATGTTGAACAGATCCTGGGTTTTTTCTGGTTTGGATCTCGTAGTAATGTGGGACCACACTGAAACAATCAATTAAACCTGGTCTTGATAAATATTTTAGAGGATAACGCATGTTAGGTCTAGGTCAGGTCTGGGATTTTCACTCATCAGACTCATACTTTCGCATTCTTCACATACTTGTTGAACGGATCCTGGGTTTTCTCTGGTTTGGATCACGTAGTAATGTGGGTCCACACTGAAACAATCAATTAAACCTGGTCTTGATAAATATTTTAGAGGATAACGCATGTTAGGTCTGGGATAGGTCTGGGATTTGCCCTCATCAGACTCATACTTTCGTACACTTCACATACTCGTGGAACAGATCCTGGGTTGTTTCTGGTTTGGATCACGTAGTAATGTGGTACCACACTGAAACAGTCAATTAAACCTGGTTTCGATCAATATTTTAGAGGATAATGCAAGTTAAGTCTGGGATTGGTCTGGGATTTGACCTCATCAGACTCATACTTTCGCACATTTCACATACTCGTTGAACAGATCCTGGGTTATTTTCTGGTTTGGATCACATAATAATGTGGTACCACACTGAAACAGTCGATTAAACCAGGTTTCGATCAATATTTTTGAGGATAACGCATGTTAGGTCTAGGTTAGGCCTGGGATTTTCACTCATCAGGCTCATACTTTCGCATTCGTCACATACTTGTTGAACGGATCCTGGGTTTTTTCTGGTTTGGATCACGTAGTAATGTGGGACCACACTGAAACAGTCAATTAAACCTGGTTTCGATCAATATTTTAGAGAATAATTCATGTTAGGTCTAGGTTAGGTCTGGGATTTGCTCTCATCAGGCTCATTCTTTCGCATATTTCTCATACTTGATGGCTAGATCCTGGGCTTTTTCTGGATTGCATCACGTAGTAATGAAGTACAACACTGAAACAGTCAATTAAACCTGGTTCCCATCAATATCTTAGAGGACAACGCAAGTTAGGTCTGGGATAGGTCTGGGATTTGTCCTCATCAGGCTCATACTTTCGCGTTTTTCACATACTTGTTGAACAGATCCTGGGTTTTTTCTGGTTTGTATCACGTAGTAGTGTGGTACCACACTGAAACAGTCCATTAAACCTGGTTTGGATCAATATTTTAGAGGATAACGCATGTTAGGTCTAGGTTAGCCCTGGGATTTTCACTCATCAGACTCATACTTTCGCATTCTTCACATACTTGTTGAACTGATCCTGGGTTTTTTCTGGTTTGGATCACGTAGTAATGTGGTACCACACTGAAGCAGTCGATTAAACCTGGTTTCGATCAATATTTTAGAGGATAACGCAAGTTAGGTCTGGGATGCCCGACGCCAGTACACCCGCGCGCGCCGTCGTCAACGTACAGGCGACGGCGTGGCGCGAGCGAGGGCAGCTGATGACCTGTATGGAGCATACCGCGTGGCGCGCGTTGCTCTGCAGGTCGCCATCAAACGGGCCAAGACCCAGGCATGGAAGGAGCTCCTCCAGACCCTTGATGACGATCCATGGGGGCGCCCATATAAGGTGGTGCTGAATAAGCTCCGCCCGTGGGCGCCTCCCGTCACCGAGGGTCTTGACCCCCGGCTGCTGGAGGACGTGGTCAATACACTCTTCCCAATTGGGGAGAGGGGACCGCGTCCTCCGGCGGCGGCGGCTGTCCCAGTGGAGTGGACGGCCGAGCTGGGGGTCACGCAGGAGGAGCTGGCAGCGGCCATCAGACGGCTCGGGGTTCGTAACACGGCCCCGGGTCCGGATGGTGTGCCCGGCCGGGTTTGGGTCTTGACCCAGGGCGTCCTTGGGGCCGACCTCAGGCGGTTGTTCGACCGCTGCCTGAGGGACGGGCGATTCCCCCCCAGTTGGAAGGTGGCGAGGATGGTCCTCCTCCGGAAGGAGGGTCGGCCCGCGGAGTCTCCCTCCGCATACCGGCCCATTTGTCTCCTCGACGAGGTGGGCAAGCTCTTCGAGCGTGTGATTGCTGCCCGCCTCGTCGAGCACCTGTCGCGGGGTGATCCCGGTCTGGCCGACTGCCAGTTCGGTTTCCGGGGGGGCCGATCGACTATCGACGCGATAGGTCGTCTGAGGGCCCTCTCGGAGGCGGCCGTCTCCCGGGGAGGGGTGGCATTGGCAATATCCTTGGATATTGCCAATGCCTTTAACACCCTCCCCTGGGAAGAGATAAGGAGGGGACTCGAATATCACCGAGTCCCCCCTTGTCTCAGGGCGGTCGTCGGGGATTATCTCCGCGGCAGGTGGATCGAGTATCCGGGCCGGGATGGTGATATGCGGAGGGAGGTGTACTGCGGTGTTCCGCAGGGGTCGGTCCTCGGGCCACTCCTGTGGAACATCGCGTACGACTCGGTGTTGCGGGCCGGCCTCCCCGACGGCGTCAGCACGGTGTGTTATGCGGATGACACACTGGTGCTGGCCGTCGGGGCGCACTGGGGGAGGGCCATGCGTCGCGCGGAGGAGGGGTTGCAACGCGTCGTCGACCGGATCAGGGGGATGGGGATGACGGTGGCGGTCCATAAGACCGAGGTGATTGTGTTTCATTCACCTCGGCAGGATCCGCCACCCCCTCTGAACCGGGTGGGTGGGGCTGACATCGAGGTGAAGCCCCAGATCAGGTATCTGGGGCTGATCCTCGATAGCCACTGGCGTTTCGAGGAGCATTTCCGCTGCCTGGTCCCCCGGTTGGAAAGGATGGTTGCGGCTCTGGGCCGGATCCTGCCCAACCTGGGGGGCCCGGCGGGCCGAGTTCGTCGCCTCTATGTGGCAATGGTCCAGTCGGTGGCCCTATACGGGGCCCCCGTCTGGGCGGACGACCTGGCTGCCTCCCGGCGCAGCATGACTATGCTGCGTCGGGTGCAGAGGCGCATGGCGCTCAGGGTCGTCCGCGGGTATCGGACCATGTCACATGAGGGGGCGACGGTTCTAGCGGGGATGCCGTCCATGGACCTGCTCGCGCGGTCGCACGCGGTGATGTACCGGCACCGCGTCGACCGTCGCGCGGGGGTGGGGGCGGTCCCGGGCGGGCAGGAACCTGCTTGGGGCGATTTGAAGCGCCAGGCCCGGCAGTCCGTGTTGCTCGCGTGGCAGGAGCGGCTGGCTCTGCGAACCGCGGGGCACCGGACTGTCGGGGCGGTTCGGCCGCTCCTGAAGGAGTGGCTGGACAGAGGCCATGGCAGCCTCACCTACCGGATGGCACAGGTATTTTCCAGGCATGGCAGCTTCGGAAGATACCTGTGCCGGATAGGGAAGGAGCCGACGGCGCGTTGCTGCCACTGCGACGCTGAGCAGGACACGGCGGATCATACCCTGGAGGTATGCCCCGCGTGGGAGGGGGAGCGCCGTGTCCTGGTCGGCGTCGTCGGGCGGGATGTCTCGCTGCCGGGCGTGGTGCGCGCCATGCTCGGCAGCGAGGAGCAGTGGAGGGCCGTGGCCTCCTTCTGCGAGAACGTAATGTTGCAGAAGGAGGCCGCGGGGAGGGAGCGCGAGCTTCAGCGGCGCGCTGAAGCTCGCGCTCGTGCGGTGGCCCGAGGTCGTCGCCCGGTCGCGAGAAGTCGCGGGCGGCCGCCTCGGCGTGGCGGATGACCTAGGCTGGGAGGGGGGTCCTGAGGGGACCCTCCTCCCGCCAGGCGGCGCCGGGTCGGACCGGTTGGGGGTAGGAGTGCCTCCCCCTACCGGTCCGACGCAAGGGGAGGCACCCTCGGCGGTCTGGTGCGGCCATGAACGCCCGGCCGCCGAGGGGTGGAAACGGGGTCGCGGGCGGTTGCGAGTTCGGGCTCGCAGCCGCCACTAAACGCGGCCCCGGGACGGATAGCGGCGGGATGGAGTGGCCCCGTCTCGCCGCTATGAGGCAGTGTGTCTACTGGGGGGACCGATTGTCCCCCCGGGGGATGGGCGCGAAAGCGCGGGCACGGGGAGGATACCGGAAGAATGCTTCGAGCGATTCCCGGTATCCTCCCAAAGCGTGCCGAAGGGTCACCGTGGGGTTTTTAGTGGGTAGGTCCCGCGCCTGTCATTGTACGGGCGCAGGGAATCCCACACACCCCTCCCACCTCTCCCCAAGGAGGTGGGAGGGAGTCTTTCGAAGATTTTCCCCACGACAAAAAAAAAAAAAAAAAAAAAAAAAAAAAAAGTTAGGTCTGGGATAGGTCTGGGATTTGACCTCATCAGACTCATACTTTCGCACACTTAACATACTCGTTGAACGGATTCTGGGTTTTTTCTGGATTGGATCACGTAGTAATGTGGGACCACACTGAAACAGTCAATTAAACCTGGTTTCGATCAATATTTTAGAGAATAATTCATGTTAGGTCTAGGTTAGGTCTGGGATTTGCTCTCATCAGGCTCATTCTTTCGCATATTTCTCGTACATGTTGAACAGATCCTGGGTTTTTTCTGGTTTGGATCACGTAGTAATGTGGGACCACACTGAAACAATCAATTAAACCTGGTCTTGATAAATATTTTAGAGGATAACGCATGTTAGGTCTGGGTTAGGTCTAGGATTTGCCCTCATCAGGCTCATACTTTCGCATATTTCTCATACTTCATGGTTAGATCCTGGGCTGTTTCTGGATTGTATCACGTAGTAATGTGGAACCACACTAAAACATTCAATTAAACCTGGTCTTGATAAATATTTTAGAGGATAACGCATGTTAGGTCTGGGTTAGGTCTAGGATTTGCCCTCATCAGGCTCATACTTTCGCATATTTCTCATACTTCATGGCTAGATCCTTTGCTTTTTCTGGATTGTATCACGTAGTAATGAAGTACAACACTGAAACATTCAATTAAACCTGGTTTCCATCAATATCTTAGAGGACAACGCAAGTTAGGTCTGGGACTTGCTCTCATCAGGCTCATTCTTTCGCATATTTCTCATACTTGATGGCTAGATCCTGGGCTTTTTCTGGATTGCATCACGTAGTAATGTAGTACAACACTGAAACAGTCAATTAAACCTGGTTTCCATCAATATCTTAGAGGACAACGCAAGTTAGGTCTGGGATATGTCTGGGATTTGCCCTCATCAGGCTCATACTTTCGCATTCTTGACATACTTGTTGAACGGATCCTGGGTTTTTTCTGGTTTGGATCACGTAGTAATGTGGTACCACACTGAAACGGTCAATTAAACCTGGTTTCGATCAATATTTTAGAGGATAACGCATGTTAGGTCTAGGTTAGGTCTGGGATTTTCGCTCATCAGACTCATACTTTCGCATTCTTGACATACTTGTTGAACAGATCCTGGGTTTTTTCTGGTTTGGATCACGTAGTAATGTGGTACCACGCTGAAACAATTAATTAAACCTGGTCTGGATAAATATTTTAGAGGATAACGCATCTTAGGTCTGGGTTAGGTCTAAGATTTGCCCTCATCAGGCTCACAGTTTCGCGTTTTTCACATACTTGTTGAACAGATCCTGGGTTTTTTCTGGTTTGGATCACGAAGTAGTGTGGTACCACACTGAAACAGTCCATTAAACCTGGTTTCGCTCAATATTTTAGAGGATAACGCATGTTAGGTCTAGGTTAGGTCTGGGATTTGCTCTCATCAGGCTCATTCTTACGCATATTTCTCATACTTGATGGCTAGATCCTGGGCTTTTTCTGGATTGCATCACGTAGTAATGTAGTACCACACTGAAACAGTCAATGAAACCAGGTTTCCATCAATATTTTAGAGGACAACGCAAGTTAGGTCTAGGTAAGGCCTGAGATTTTCACTGATCAGACTCATACTTTCGCATCCTTCACATACTTGTTGAACGGATCCTGGGTTTTTTCTGGTTTGGATCACGTAGTAATGTGGTACCACACTGAAACGGTCAATTAAACCTGGTTTCGATCAATATTTTAGAGGATAACGCATGTTAGGTCTAGGTTAGGTCTGGGATTTTCGCACATCAGACTCATACTTTCGCATTCTTGACATACTTGTTGAACGGATCCTGGGTTTTTTCTGGTTGGGCTCACGTAGCAATGTGGGTCCACACTGAAACAATCAATTAAACCTGGTCTTGATAAATATTTTCGAGGATAACGCATGTTAGGTCTGGGATAGGTCTGGGATTTGCCCTCATCAGACTCATACTTTCGCACACTTCACATACTCGTTGAACAGATCCTGGGTTTTTTCTGGTTTGGATCACGTAGTAATGTGGTACCACACTGAAACAGTCGAGTAATCCTGGTTTCGATCAATATTTTAGAGGATAACGCAAGTTAAGTCTGGGATTGGTCTGGGATTTGACCTCATCAGACTCATACTTTCGCGTTTTTCACATACTTGTTGAACAGATCCTGGGTTTTTTCTGGCTTGGATCACATAGTAATGTGGTACCACACTGAAACAGTCGATTAAACCTGGTTTCGATTAATATTTTAGAGGATAACGCAAGTTAAGTCTGGGATTGGTCTGGGATTTGACCTCATCAGACTCATACTTACGCATTCTTCACATACTTGTTGAACGGATCTTGGGTTTTTTCTGGTGTGGATCACGTAGTAATGTGGTACCACACTGAAACAATCAATTAAACCTGGTCTTGATAAATATTTTAGAGGATAACGCATGTTAGGTCTAGGTTAGGTCTGGGATTTGCTCTCATCAGGCTCATTCTTTCGCATATTTCTGATACTTGATGGCTAGATCCTGGGCTTTTTCTGGATTGCATCACGTAGTAATGAAGTACAACACTGAAACAGTCAATTAAACCTGGTTTCCATCAATATCTTAGAGCACAACGCAAGTTAGGTCTGGGATATGTCTGGGATTTGCCCTCATCAGGCTCATACTTTCGCGTTTTTCACATACTCGTTGAACAGATCCTGGGTTATTTTCTGGTTTGGATCACATAGTAATGTGGTACCACACTGAAACAGTCGATTAAACCAGGTTTCGATCAATATTTTTGAGGACAACGCATGTTAGGTCTAGGTTAGGCCTGGGATTTTCACTCATCAGACTCATACTTTCGCATTCTTCACATACTTGTTGAACGGATCCTGGGTTTTTTCTGGTTTGGATCACGTAGTAATGTGGGACCACACTGAAACAGTCAATTAATCCTGGTTTCGATTAATATTTTAGAGAATAATTCATGTTAGGTCTAGGTTAGGTCTGTGATTTACTCGCATCAGGCTTATTCTTTCGCATATTTCTCATACTTGATGGCTAGATCCTGGGCTTTTTCTGGATTGCATCACGTAGTAATGAAGTACAACACTGAAACAGTCAATTAAACCTGGTTTCCATCAATATCTTAGAGGACAACGCAAGTTAGGTCTGGGATATGTCTGGGATTTGCCCTCATCAGGCTCATACTTTCGCGTTTTTCACATACTTCATGGCTAGTTCCTGGGCTATTTCTGGATTGGATCACGTAGTAAAGTGGTACCGCACTGAAACATTCAATGAAACCTGGTCTGGATAAATATTTTAGAGGACAACGCATCTTAGGTCTGGGTTAGGTCTGGGATTTGCCCTCATCAGACTCATACTTTCGCACACTTCACATACTCGTTGAACAGATCCTGGGTTTTTTCTGGTTTGGATCACGTAGTAATGTGGTACCACACTGAAACAGTCGAGTAATCCTGGTTTCGATCAATATTTTAGAGGATAACGCAAGTTAAGTCTGGGATTGGTCTGGGATTTGACCTCATCAGACTCATACTTTCGCGTTTTTCACATACTTGTTGAACAGATCCTGGGTTTTTTCTGGCTTGGATCACATAGTAATGTGGTACCACACTGAAACAGTCAATTAAACCTGGTTTCCATCAATATCTTAGAGCACAACGCAAGTTAGGTCTGGGATATGTCTGGGATTTGCCCTCATCAGGCTCATACTTTCGCGTTTTTCACATACTCGTTGAACAGATCCTGGGTTTTTTCAGGTTTGGATCACGTTGTAGTGTGGTACCACACTGAAACAATCAATTAAACCTGGTCTTGATAAACATTTTAGAGGATAACGCATGTTAGGTCTGGGTTAGGTCTAGGATTTGCCCTCATCAGGCTCATACTTTCACATATTTCTCATACTTCATGGCTAGATCCTGGGCTGTTTCTGGATTGTATCACGTAGTAATGTGGTACCACGCTGAAACAGTCAATTAAACCTGGTTTCGATCAATATTTTAGAGGATAACGCAAGTTACGTCTGGGATAGGTCTAGGATTTGCCCTCATCAGGCTCTTACTTTCGCATATTTCTCATACTTCATGGCTAGTTCCTGGGCTATTTCTGGATTGGATCACGTAGTAAAGTGGTATCGCACTGAAACATTCAATGAAACCTGGTCTGGATAAATATTTTAGAGGACAACGCATCTTAGGTCTGGGTTAGGTCTAAGATTTGCCCTCATCAGGCTCACAGTTTCGCGTTTTTCACATACTTGTTGAACAGATCCTGGGTTTTTTCTGGTTTCGATCACGAAGTAGTGTGGTACCACACTGAAACAGTCCATTAAACCTGGTTTCGCTCAATATTTTAGAGGATAACGCGTGTTAGGTCTAGGTTAGTTCTGGGATTTGCTCTCATCAGGCTCATTCCTTCGCATATTTCTCATACTTGATGGCTAGATCCTGGGCTTTTTCTGGATTGCATCACGTAGTAATGTAGTACCACACTGAAACAGTCAATGAAACCTGGTTTCCATCAATATTTTAGAGGACAACGCATCTTAGGTCTGGGTTAGGTCTATGATTTGCCCACATCAGGCTCACAGTTTCGCGTTTTTCACATACTTGCTGAACAGATCATGGGTTTTTTCTGGTTTGGGTCACGTAGTAGTGTGATACCACACTGAAACTGTCGATTAAAACTGGCTTCGATCAATATTTTAGTGGATAACGCATGTTAGGTCTAGGTTAGCACTGGGGTTTTCACTCATCAGACTCATACTTTCGCATTCTTCACATACTTGTTGAACTGATCCTGGGTTTTTTCTGGTTTGGATCACGTAGTAATGTGGGTCCACACTGAAACAATCAATTAAACCTGGTCTTGATAAATATTTTAGAGGATAACGCATGTTAGGTCTAGGTTAGGTCTGGGATTTGCTCTCATCAGGCTCATTCTTTCGCATATTTCTCATACATGTTGAACAGATGCTGGGTTTTTTCTGGTTTGGATCTCGTAGTAATGTGGGACCACACTGAAACAATCAATTAAACCTGGTCTTGATAAATATTTTAGAGGATAACGCATGTTAGGTCTAGGTTAGGTCTGGGATTTTCACTCATCAGACTCATACTTTCGCATTCTTCACATACTTGTTGAACGGATCCTGGGTTTTTTCTGGCTTGGATCACGTAGTAATGTGGTACCACACTGAAACTGTCGATTAAACCTGGTTTCGATTAATATTTTAGAGGATAACGCATGTTAGGTCTAGGTTAGGTCTGGGATTTGCTCTCATCAGGCTCATACTTTCGCATTCTTCACATACTTGTTGAACGGATTCTGGGTTTTTTCTGGTTTGGACCACGTAGTAATGTGGGACCACACTGAAACAATCAATTAAACCTGGTCTTGATAAATATTTTAGAGGATAACGCATGTTAGGTCTGGGTTAGGTCTAGGATTTGCCCTCATCAGGCTCATACTTTCGCATATTTCTCATACTTCATGGTTAGATCCTGGGCTGTTTCTGGATTGTATCACGTAGTAATGTGGAACGACACTAAAACATTCAATTAAACCTGGTCTTGATAAATATTTTAGAGGATAACGCATGTTAGGTCTGGGTTAGGTCTAGGATTTGCCCTCATCAGGCTCATACTTTCGCATATTTCTGATACTTCATGGCTAGATCCTGGGCTTTTTCTGGATTGCATCACGTAGTAATGTAGTACAACACTGAAACAGTCAATTAAACCTGGTTTCCATCAATATCTTACAGGACAACGCAAGTTAGGTCTGGGATATGTCTGGGATTTGCCCTCATCAGGCTCATACCTTCGCGTTTTTCACATACTTGTTGAACAGATCCTGGGTTTTTTTCTGGTTTGGAACACGTAGTAATGTGGTACCACTCTGAAACAATTAATTAAACCTGGTCTGGATAAATATTTTAGAGGATAACGCATCTTAGGTCTGGGTTAGGTCTATGATTTGCCCTCATCAGGCTCACAGTTTCGCGTTTTTCACATACTGGTTGAACAGATCCTGGGTTTTTTCTGGTTTGGATCACGAAGTAGTGTGGTACCACACTGAAACAGTCCATTAAACCTGGTTTCGCTCAATATTTTAGATGATAACGCATGTTAGGTCTAGGTTAGGTCTGGGATTTGCTCTCATCAGGCTCATTCTTTCGCATATTTCTCATACTTGATGGCTAGATCCTGGGCTTTTTCTGGATTGCATCACGTAGTAATGTAGTACCACACTGAAACAGTCAATGAAACCAGGTTTCCATCAATATTTTAGAGGACAACGCAAGTTAGGTCTCGGTAAGGCCTGAGATTTTCACTGATCAGACTCATACTTTCGCATCCTTCACATACTTGTTGAACGGATCCTGGGTTTTTTCTGGTTTTGACCACGTAGTAATGAGGTTCCACAATGAAACATTCAATTAAAACTGGTCTTGATAAAAATTTTACAGAATAACGCATGTTACGTCTGGGTTAGGTCTAGGATTTGCCCTCATCAGGCTCATACTTTCGCATATTTCTCATACTTCATGGCTAGATCCTGGGCTATTTCTGGATTGGATCACGTAGTAATGTGGAATCACACTGAAACTGTCAATTAAACCTGGTTTTGATCAAGATTTTAGAGAATAATTCATGTTAGGTCTAGGTTAGGTCAGGGATTTGCTCTCATCAGGCTCATTCTTTCGCATATTTCTCATACTTGATGGCTAGATCCTGGGCTTTTTCTGGATTGCATCACGTAGTAATGTAGTACCACACTGAAACAGTCAATGAAACCTGGTTTCCATCAATATTTTAGAGGACAACGCAAGTTAGGTCTAGGTAAGGCCTGAGATTTTCACTGATCAGACTCATACTTTCGCATTCTTCACAAACTTGTTGAACGGATCCTGGGTCTTTTCTGATTCTGATCAGGTAGTAATTAGGTACCACAATGAAACATTCAATTAAGCCTGGTCTTGATAAAAATTTTACAGAATAACGCATGTTAGGTCTGGGTTAGGTCTAGGATTTGCCCTCATCAGGCTCATACTTTCGCATATTTCTCATACTTGATGGCTAGATCCTGGGCTTTTTCTGGATTGCATCACGTAGTAATGAAGTACAACACTGAAACAGTCAATTAATCCTGGTTTCGATCAATATTTTAGAGAATAATTCATGTTAGGTCTAGGTTAGGTTTGGGATTTGCTCTCATCAGGCTGATTCTTTCGCATATTTCTCATACTTGATGGCTAGATCCTGGGCTTTTTCTGGATTGCATCACGTAGTAATGTAGTACCACACTGAAACAGTCAATGAAACCTGGTTTCCATCAATATTTTAGAGGACAACACAAGTTAGGTCTACGTAAGGCCTGAGATTTTCACTGATCAGACTCATACTATCGCATTCTTCACATACTTGTTGAACGGATCCTGGGTTTTTTCTGGTTTTGATCACGTAGTAATGTAGTACCACACTGAAACATTCAATTAAACCTGGTCTTGATAAATATTTTAGAGAATAACGCATGTTAGGTCTGGGTTAGGTCTAGGATTTGCCCCCATCAGGCTCATACTTTCGCATATTTCTCATACTTCATGGCTAGATCCTGGGCTATTTTTGGATTGGATCACGTAGTAATGTGGTACTACACTGAAACAGTCAATTAAACCTGGTTTTGATCAACATTTTAGAGAATAATTCATGTTAGGTCTAGGTTAGGTCAGGGATTTGATCCCATCAGGCTCATTCTTTCGCATACTTCTCATACTTGATGGCTAGATCCTGGGCTTGTTCTGGATTGCATCACGTAGTAATGAAGTACAACACTGAAACAGTCAATTTAACCTGGTTTCGATCAATATTTTAGAGAATAATTCATGTTAGGTCTAGGTTAGGTCTGGGATTTGCACTCATCAGGGTCATTCTTTCGCATATTTCTCATACTTGATGGCTAGATCCTGGGCTTTTTCTGGATTGCATCACGTAGTAATGAAGTACAACACTGAAACAGTCAATTAAACCTGGTCTGGATAAACATTTTAGAGGATAACGCATGTTAGGTCTGGGTTAGGTCTAGGATTTGCCCTCATCAGGCTCATACTTTCGCATATTTCTCATACTTCATGGCTGGACCCTGGGCTTTTTCTGGATTGCATCACGTAGTATAGTGGTACGACACTGAAACAGTCGATTAAACCAGGTTTCGATCAATATTTTTGAGGATAACGCATGTTAGGTCTACGCTAGGCCTGGGATTTTCACTCATCAGACTCATACTTTCGCATTCTTCACATACTTGTTGAACGGATCTTGGGTTTTTTCTGGTTTGGATCACATAGTAATGTGGTACCACACTGAAACAGTCGATTAAACCAGGTTTCGATCAATATTTTTGAGGACAACGCATGTTAGGTCTAGGTTAGGCCTGGGATTTTCACTCATCAGACTCATACTTTCGCATTCTTCACATACTTGTTGAACGGATCCTGGGTTTTTTCTGGTTTGGATCACGTAGTAATGTGGGACCACACTGAAACAGTCAATTAATCCTGGTTTCGATTAATATTTTAGAGAATAATTCATGTTAGGTCTAGGTTAGGTCTGTGATTTACTCGCATCAGGCTTATTCTTTCGCATATTTCTCATACTTGATGGCTAGATCCTGGGCTTTTTCTGGATTGCATCACGTAGTAATGAAGTACAACACTGAAACAGTCAATTAAACCTGGTTTCCATCAATATCTTAGAGGACAACGCAAGTTAGGTCTGGGATATGTCTGGGATTTGCCCTCATCAGGCTCATACTTTCGCGTTTTTCACATACTTGTTGAACAGATCCTGGGTTTTTTCAGGTTTGGATCACGTTGTAGTGTGGTACCACACTGAAACAATCAATTAAACCTGGTCTTGATAAACATTTTAGAGGATAACGCATGTTAGGTCTGGGTTAGGTCTAGGATTTGCCCTCATCAGGCTCATACTTTCACATATTTCTCATACTTCATGGCTAGATCCTGGGCTGTTTCTGGATTGTATCACGTAGTAATGTGGTACCACGCTGAAACAGTCAATTAAACCTGGTTTCGATCAATATTTTAGAGGATAACGCAAGTTACGTCTGGGATAGGTCTAGGATTTGCCCTCATCAGGCTCTTACTTTCGCATATTTCTCATACTTCATGGCTAGTTCCTGGGCTATTTCTGGATTGGATCACGTAGTAAAGTGGTACCGCACTGAAACATTCAATGAAACCTGGTCTGGATAAATATTTTAGAGGACAACGCATCTTAGGTCTGGGTTAGGTCTAAGATTTGCCCTCATCAGGCTCACAGTTTCGCGTTTTTCACATACTTGTTGAACAGATCCTGGGTTTTTTCTGGTTTCGATCACGAAGTAGTGTGGTACCACACTGAAACAGTCCATTAAACCTGGTTTCGCTCAATATTTTAGAGGATAACGCGTGTTAGGTCTAGGTTAGTTCTGGGATTTGCTCTCATCAGGCTCATTCCTTCGCATATTTCTCATACTTGATGGCTAGATCCTGGGCTTTTTCTGGATTGCATCACGTAGTAATGTAGTACCACACTGAAACAGTCAATGAAACCTGGTTTCCATCAATATTTTAGAGGACAACGCATCTTAGGTCTGGGTTAGGTCTCTGATTTGCCCACATCAGGCTCACAGTTTCGCGTTTTTCACATACTTGCTGAACAGATCATGGGTTTTTTCTGGTTTGGGTCACGTAGTAGTGTGATACCACACTGAAACTGTCGATTAAACCTGGCTTCGATCAATATTTTAGTGGATAACGCATGTTAGGTCTAGGTTAGCACTGGGGTTTTCACTCATCAGACTCATACTTTCGCATTCTTCACATACTTGTTGAACTGATCCTGGGTTTTTTCTGGTTTGGATCACGTAGTAATGTGGGTCCACACTGAAACAATCAATTAAACCTGGTCTTGATAAATATTTTAGAGGATAACGCATGTTAGGTCTAGGTTAGGTCTGGGATTTGCTCTCATCAGGCTCATTCTTTCGCATATTTCTCATACATGTTGAACAGATGCTGGGTTTTTTCTGGTTTGGATCTCGTAGTAATGTGGGACCACACTGAAACAATCAATTAAACCTGGTCTTGATAAATATTTTAGAGGATAACGCATGTTAGGTCTAGGTTAGGTCTGGGATTTTCACTCATCAGACTCATACTTTCGCATTCTTCACATACTTGTTGAACGGATCCTGGGTTTTTTCTGGCTTGGATCACGTAGTAATGTGGTACCACACTGAAACTGTCGATTAAACCTGGTTTCGATCAATATTTTAGAGAATAATTCATGTTAGGTCTAGGTTAGGTTTGGGATTTGCTCTCATCAGGCTGATTCTTTCGCATATTTCTCATACTTGATGGCTAGATCCTGGGCTTTTTCTGGATTGCATCACGTAGTAATGTAGTACCACACTGAAACAGTCAATGAAACCTGGTTTCCATCAATATTTTAGAGGACAACACAAGTTAGGTCTACGTAAGGCCTGAGATTTTCACTGATCAGACTCATACTATCGCATTCTTCACATACTTGTTGAACGGATCCTGGGTTTTTTCTGGTTTTGATCACGTAGTAATGTAGTACCACACTGAAACATTCAATTAAACCTGGTCTTGATAAATATTTTAGAGAATAACGCATGTTAGGTCTGGGTTAGGTCTAGGATTTGCCCTCATCAGGCTCATACTTTCGCATATTTCTCATACTTCATGGCTAGATCCTGGGCTATTTTTGGATTGGATCACGTAGTAATGTGGTACTACACTGAAACAGTCAATTAAACCTGGTTTTGATCAACATTTTAGAGAATAATTCATGTTAGGTCTAGGTTAGGTCAGGGATTTGATCCCATCAGGCTCATTCTTTCGCATACTTCTCATACTTGATGGCTAGATCCTGGGCTTGTTCTGGATTGCATCACGTAGTAATGAAGTACAACACTGAAACAGTCAATTTAACCTGGTTTCGATCAATATTTTAGAGAATAATTCATGTTAGGTCTAGGTTAGGTCTGGGATTTGCACTCATCAGGGTCATTCTTTCGCATATTTCTCATACTTGATGGCTAGATCCTGGGCTTTTTCTGGATTGCATCACGTAGTAATGAAGTACAACACTGAAACAGTCAATTAAACCTTGTCTGGATAAACATTTTAGAGGATAACGCATGTTAGGTCTGGGTTAGGTCTAGGATTTGCCCTCATCAGGCTCATACTTTCGCATATTTCTCATACTTCATGGCTGGACCCTGGGCTTTTTCTGGATTGCATCACGTAGTATAGTGGTACGACACTGAAACAGTCGATTAAACCAGGTTTCGATCAATATTTTTGAGGATAACGCATGTTAGGTCTACGCTAGGCCTGGGATTTTCACTCATCAGACTCATACTTTCGCATTCTTCACATACTTGTTGAACGGATCTTGGGTTTTTTCTGGATTGCATCACGTAGTATTGTGGTACGACACTGAAACAGTCGATTAAACCAGGTTTCGATCAATATTTTTGAGGATAACGCATGTTAGGTCTACGCTAGGCCTGGGATTTTCACTCATCAGACTCATACTTTCGCATTCTTCCCATACTTCTTGAACGGATCTTGGGTTTTTTCTGGTTTGGATCACATAGTAATGTGGTACCACACTGAAACAGTCCATTAAACCAGGTTTGGACCAATATTTTAGGGGATAACGCATGTTAGGTCTAGGTTAGGTCTGGGATTTTCACTCATCAGACTCATACTTTCGCATTCTTCACATACTTGTTGAACGGATCCTGGGTTTTTTCTGGTTTGGATCACGTAGTAATGTGGTACCACACTGAAACAGTCGATTAAACCTGGTTTCGATCAAAATTTTAGAGGATAACGCAAGTTAGGTCTGGGATAGGTCTGGGATTTGACGTCATCAGACTCATACTTTCGCACACTTCACATACTCCTTGAACAGATCCTGGGTTATTTTCTGGTTTGGATCACATAGTAATGTGGTACCACACTGAAACAGTCGATTAGACCAGGTTTCGATTAATATTTTAGAGGATAACGCGCGTTAGGTCTAGGTTAGGCCTGGGATTTTCACTCATCAGACTCATACTTTCGCATTCTTCACATACTTGTAGAACGGATCCTGGGTTTTCTCTGGTTTGGATCACGTAGTAATGTGGGACCACACTGAAACAGTCAATTAAACCTGGTTTCGATCAATATTTTAGAGAATAATTCATGTTAGGTCTAGGTTAGGTCTGGGATTTGCTCTCATCAGGCTCTTTCTTTCGCATATTTCTCATACATGTTGAACAGATCCTGGGCTGTTTCTGTATTGTATCACGTAGTAATGTGGTACCACGCTGAAACAGGCAATTAAACCTGGATTCGATCAATATTTTAGAGGATAACGCAAGTTAGGTCTGGGATAGGTCTAGGATTTGCCCTCATCAGGCTCTTACTTTCGCATATTTCTCATACTTCATGGCTAGATCCTGGGCTATTTCTGGATTGGATCACGTAGTAAAGTGGTACCACACTGAAACATTCAATGAAACCTGGTCTGGATAAATATTTTAGAGGATAACGCATCTTAGGTCTGGGTTAGGTCTAAGATTTGCCCTCATAAGGCTCACAGTTTCGCGTTTTTCACATTCTTGTTGAACAGATCCTGGGTTTTGTCTGGTTTGGATCACGAAGCAGTGTGGTACCACACTGAAACAGTCCACTAAACCTGGTTTCGCTCAATATTTTAGAGGATAACGCATGTTAGGCCTAGGTTAGGTCTGGGATTTGCTGTCATCGGGCTCATTCTTTCGCATATTTCTCATACTTGATGGCTAGATCCTGAGCTTTCTCTGGATTGCATCACGTAGTAATGTAGTACCACACTGAAGCAGTCAGTGAAACCTGGTTTCCATCACTATTTTAGAGGACAACGCAAGTTAGGTCTAGGTTAGGCCTGAGATTTTCAATGATCAGAGTCATACTTTCGCATTCTTCACATACTTGTTGAACGGATCCTGGGTTTTTTCTGGTTTGGATCACGTAGTAATGTGGTACCACTCTGAAACAGTCGATTAAACCTGGTTTCGATCAATATTTTAGAGAATAATTCATGTTAGGTCTAGGTTAGGTCTGGGATTTGCTCTCATCAGGCTCATTATTTCGCATATTTCTCATACTTGACGGCTAGATCCTGGGCTTTTTCTGGATTGCATCACGTAGTAATGATGTAGAACACTGAAACAGTCAATTAAACCTGGATTCGATCAATATTTTAGAGAATATATCATGTTAGGTCTAGGTTAGGTCTGGGATTTGCTCTCATCAGGCTCATTCTTTCGCATATTTCTCATACTTGATGGATAGATCCTGGGCTTTCTCTGGATTGCATCACGTAGTAATGAAGTACAACACTGAAACAGTCAATTAAACCTGGTTTCCCCCAATATTTTAGAGGACAACACATGTTATGTCTAGGTTAGGCCTGGGATTTGCTCCCATCAGGGTCATACTTTCGCAGTTTTAACATACATGTGGACCTGATCGAGGGTTTTTTCAGCTTTGGATCACGTAGTAAAGTGGTACCACACTGAAACAGTCCATTAAACCTGGTTTGGATCAATATTTTTGAGGATAACGCATGTTAGGTCTAGGTTTGGCCGGGGATTTTCACTCATCAGGCTCATACTTTCGCATATTTCTCATACTTCATGGCTAGATCCTGGGCTGTTTCTGGATTGTATCACATAGTAATGTGGTACCACGCTGAAACAGTCGATTAAACCTGGTTTCGATCAATATTTTAGAGGATAACGCAAGTTAAGTCTGGGATAGGTCCGGGATTTGACCTCATCAGACTCATACTTTCGCGTTTTTCACATACTTGTTGAACAGATCCTCGGTTTTTTCTGGTTTGGATCACGTAGTAGTGTGGTACCACACTGAAACAGTCCATTAAACCTGGTTGCGATCAATATTTTAGAGGATAACGCATGTTAGGTCTGGGTTAGGTCTAGGATTTGCCCTCATCAGGCTCATACTTTCGCATATTTCTCATACTTCATGGCTAGATCCTGGGCTATTTCTGGATTGGATCACGTAGTAATGTGGTACCACACTGAAACAGTCAATTAAACCTGGTTTCCATCAATATTTTAGAGGACAACGCATGTTTGGTCTAGGTTAGGCCTGGGATTTGCCCTCATCAGGGGCATTCTTTCGCAGTTTTAACATACATGTCGACCTGATCGAGGGTTTTTTCTGCTTTGGATCACGTAGTAAAGTGGTGCCACACTGAAACAGTCCATTAAACCTGGTTTGGATCAATATTTTAGAGGATAACGCATGTTAGGTCTAGGTTAGCCCTGGGATTATCACTCATCAGACTCTTACATTCGCATTCTTCACATACTTGTTGAACGGATCCTGGGTTTTTTCTGGTTTGGTTCACGTAGTAATGTGGTACCACACTGAAACATTCAATTAAACCTGATCTTGATAAATATTTGAGAGGATAACGCATGTTAGGTTTGGGTTAAGTCTAGGATTTGCCCTCATCAGGCTCATACTTTCGCATATTTCTCATACTTGATGGCTAGATCCTGGGCTGTTTCTACATTGTATTACGTAGTAATGTGTTACCACGCTGAAACAGTCAATTAAACCTGGTTTCGATCAATATTTTAGAGGATAACGCAAGTTAGGTCTGGGATAGGTCTGGGATTTGACCTCATCAGACTCATACTTTCGCACACTTCACATACTCGTTGAACAGATCCTGGGTTTTTTCTGGTTTGGATCACGTAGTAATGTGGTACCACACTAAAACATTCAATTAAACCTGGTCTTGATAAATATTTTAGAGGATAACGCATGTTAGGTCTGGGTTAGGTCTAGGATTTGCCCTCATCAGGCTCATACTTTCGCATATTTCTCATACTTCATGGCTAGATCCTTTGCTTTTTCTGGATTGTATCACGTAGTAATGTACAACACTGAAACAGTCAATTAAACCTGGTTTCCATCAATATCTTAGAGGACAACGCAAGTTAGGTCTGGCATAGGTCTGGGATTTGCCCTCATCAGGCTCATACTTTCGCGTTTTTCACATACTTGTTGAACAGATCCTGGGTTTTTTCTGGTTTGTATCACGTAGTAGTGTGGTACCACACTGAAACAGTCCATTAAACCTGGTTTGGATCAATATTTTAGAGGATAACGCATGTTAGGTCTAGGTTAGCCCTGGGATTTTCACTCATCAGACTCATACTTTCGCATTCTTCACATACTTGTTGAACTGATCCTGGGTTTTTTCTGGTTTGGATCACGTAGTAATGTGGTACCACACTGAAACAGTCGATTAAACCTGGTTTCGATCAATATTTTAGAGGATAACGCAAGTTAGGTCTGGGATAGGTCTGGGATTTGACCTCATCAGACTCATACTTTCGCACACTTCACATACTCGTTGAACAGATGCTGGGTTATTTTCTGGCTTGGATCACGTAGTAATGTGGTACCACACTAAAACATTCAATTAAACCTGGTCTTGATAAATATTTTAGAGGATAACGCATGTTAGGTCTGGGTTAGGTCTAGGATTTGCCCTCATCAGGCTCATTCTTTCGCATATTTCTCAAACTTGATGGCTAGATCCTGGGCTTTTTCTGGATTGCATCACGTAGTAATGTGGTACCACACGAAAACATTCAATTAAACCTGGTCTTGATAAATATTTTAGAGGATAACGCATGTTAGGTCTGGGTTAGGTCTTGGATTTGCCACCATCAGGCTCATACTTTCGCATATTTCTCATATTTCATGGCTAGATCCTTTGCTTTTTCTGGATTGTATCACGTAGTAATGAAGTACAACACTGAAACAGTCAATTAAACCTGGTTTCCATCAATATCTTAGAGGACAACGCAAGTTAGGTCTGGGATAGGTCTGGGACTTGCCCTCATCAGGCTCATACTTTCGCGTTTTTCACATACTTTTTGAACAGATCCTGGGCTTTTTCTGGATTGCATCACGTAGTAATGAAGTACAACACTGAAACAGTCAATTAAACCTGGTTTCCATCAATATCTTAGAGGACAACGCAAGTTAGGTCTGGCATAGGTCTGGGATTTGCCCTCATCAGGCTCATACTTTCGCGTTTTTCACATACTTGTTGAACAGATCCTGGGTTTTTTCTGGTTTGTATCACGTAGTAGTGTGGTACCACACTGAAACAGTCCATTAAACCTGGTTTGGATCAATATTTTAGAGGATAACGCATGTTAGGTCTAGGTTAGCCCTGGGATTTTCACTCATCAGACTCATACTTTCGCATTCTTCACATACTTGTTGAACTGATCCTGGGTTTTTTCTGGTTTGGATCACGTAGTAATGTGGTACCACGCTGAAACAGTCGATTAAACCTGGTTTCGATCAATATTTTAGAGGATAACGCAAGTTAAGTCTGGGATAGGTCCGGGATTTGACCTCATCAGACTCATACTTTCGCGTTTTTCACATACTTGTTGAACAGATCCTCGGTTTTTTCTGGTTTGGATCACGTAGTAGTGTGGTACCACACTGAAACAGTCCATTAAACCTGGTTGCGATCAATATTTTAGAGGATAACGCATGTTAGGTCTGGGTTAGGTCTAGGATTTGCCCTCATCAGGCTCATGCTTTCGCATATTTCTCATACTTCATGGCTAGATCCTGGGCTATTTCTGGATTGGATCACGTAGTAATGTGGTACCACACTGAAACAGTCAATTAAACCTGGTTTCCATCAATATTTTAGAGGACAACGCATGTTTGGTCTAGGTTAGGCCTGGGATTTGCCCTCATCAGGGGCATTCTTTCGCAGTTTTAACATACATGTCGACCTGATCGAGGGTTTTTTCTGCTTTGGATCACGTAGTAAAGTGGTGCCACACTGAAACAGTCCATTAAACCTGGTTTGGATCAATATTTTAGAAGATAACGCATGTTAGGTCTAGGTTAGCCCTGGGATTATCACTCATCAGACTCTTACATTCGCATTCTTCACATACTTGTTGAACGGATCCTGGGTTTTTTCTGGTTTGGTTCACGTAGTAATGTGGTACCACACTGAAACATTCAATTAAACCTGATCTTGATAAATATTTGAGAGGATAACGCATGTTAGGTTTGGGTTAAGTCTAGGATTTGCCCTCATCAGGCTCATACTTTCGCATATTTCTCATACTTGATGGCTAGATCCTGGGCTGTTTCTACATTGTATTACGTAGTAATGTGTTACCACGCTGAAACAGTCAATTAAACCTGCTTTCGATCAATATTTTAGAGGATAACGCAAGTTAGGTCTGGGATAGGTCTGGGATTTGACCTCATCAGACTCATACTTTCGCACACTTCACATACTCGTTGAACAGATCCTGGGTTTTTTCTGGTTTGGATCACGTAGTAATGTGGTACCACACTAAAACATTCAATTAAACCTGGTCTTGATAAATATTTTAGAGGATAACGCATGTTAGGTCTGGGTTAGGTCTAGGATTTGCCCTCATCAGGCTCATACTTTCGCATATTTCTCATACTTCATGGCTAGATCCTTTGCTTTTTCTGGATTGTATCACGTAGTAATGTACAACACTGAAACAGTCAATTAAACCTGGTTTCCATCAATATCTTAGAGGACAACGCAAGTTAGGTCTGGCATAGGTCTGGGATTTGCCCTCATCAGGCTCATACTTTCGCGTTTTTCACATACTTGTTGAACAGATCCTGGGTTTTTTCTGGTTTGTATCACGTAGTAGTGTGGTACCACACTGAAACAGTCCATTAAACCTGGTTTGGATCAATATTTTAGAGGACAACGCATGTTAGGTCTAGGTTAGCCCTGGGATTTTCACTCATCAGACTCATACTTTCGCATTCTTCACATACTTGTTGAACTGATCCTGGGTTTTTTCTGGTTTGGATCACGTAGTAATGTGGTACCACACTGAAACAGTCGATTAAACCTGGTTTCGATCAATATTTTAGAGGATAACGCAAGTTAGGTCTGGGATAGGTCTGGGATTTGACCTCATCAGACTCATACTTTCGCACACTTCACATACTCGTTGAACAGATGCTGGGTTATTTTCTGGTTTGGATCACGTAGTAATGTGGTACCACACTAAAACATTCAATTAAACCTGGTCTTGATAAATATTTTAGAGGATAACGCATGTTAGGTCTGGGTTAGGTCTAGGATTTGCCCTCATCAGGCTCATTCTTTCGCATATTTCTCAAACTTGATGGCTAGATCCTGGGCTTTTTCTGGATTGCATCACGTAGTAATGTGGTACCACACGAAAACATTCAATTAAACCTGGTCTTGATAAATATTTTAGAGGATAACGCATGTTAGGTCTGGGTTAGGTCTTGGATTTGCCACCATCAGGCTCATACTTTCGCATATTTCTCATATTTCATGGCTAGATCCTTTGCTTTTTCTGGATTGTATCACGTAGTAATGAAGTACAACACTGAAACAGTCAATTAAACCTGGTTTCCATCAATATCTTAGAGGACAACGCAAGTTAGGTCTGGGATAGGTCTGGGACTTGCCCTCATCAGGCTCATACTTTCGCGTTTTTCACATACTTTTTGAACAGATCCTGGGCTTTTTCTGGATTGCATCACGTAGTAATGAAGTACAACACTGAAACAGTCAATTAAACCTGGTTTCCATCAATATCTTAGAGGACAACGCAAGTTAGGTCTGGCATAGGTCTGGGATTTGCCCTCATCAGGCTCATACTTTCGCGTTTTTCACATACTTGTTGAACAGATCCTGGGTTTTTTCTGGTTTGTATCACGTAGTAGTGTGGTACCACACTGAAACAGTCCATTAAACCTGGTTTGGATCAATATTTTAGAGGATAACGCATGTTAGGTCTAGGTTAGCCCTGGGATTTTCACTCATCAGACTCATACTTTCGCATTCTTCACATACTTGTTGAACTGATCCTGGGTTTTTTCTGGTTTGGATCACGTAGTAATGTGGTACCACACTGAAACAGTCGATTAATCCTGGTTTCGATCAATATTTTAGAGGATAATGCAAGTTAGGTCTGGGATAGGTCTGGGATTTGACCTCATCAGACTCATACTTTCGCACACTTCACATACTCGTTGAACAGATCCTGGGTTATTTTCTGGTTTGGATCACATAGAAATGTGGTACCACACTGAAACAGTCGATTAAACCAGGTTTCGATCAATATTCTTGAGGATAACGCATGTTAGGTCTAGGTTAGTCCTGGGATTTTCACTCATCAGGCTCATACTTTCGCATTCTTCACATACTTGTTGAACGGTTCCTGGGTTTTTTCTGGTTTGGATCACGTAGTAATGTGGGACCACACTGAAACAGTCATTTAAACCTGGTTTCGATCAATATTTTAGAGAATAATTCATGTTAGGTCTAGATTAGGTCTGGGATTTGCTCTCATCAGGCTCATTCTTTCGCATATTTCTCATACTTGATGACTAGATCCTGGGCTTTTTCTGGATTGCATCACGTAGTAATGAAGTACAACACTGAAACAGTCAATTAAACCTGGTTTCCATCAATATCTTAGAGGACAACGCAAGTGAGGTCTGGGATAGGTCTGGGATTTGCCCTCATCAGGCTCATACTTTCGCGTTTTTCACATACTTGTTGAACAGATCCTGGTTTTTTTCTGGTTTGTATCACGTAGTAGTGTGGTACCACACTGAAACAGTCCATTAAACCTGGTTTGGGTCAATATTTTAGAGGATAACGCATGTTAGGTCTAGGTTAGCCCTGGGATTTTCACTCATCAGACTCATACTTTCGCATTCTTCACATACTTGTAGAACTGATCCTGGGTTTTTTCTGGTTTGGATCACGTAGTAATGTGGTACCACACTGAAACAGTCAATTAAACCTGGTTTCCATCAATATTTTAGAGGACAACGCATGTTTGGTCTAGGTTAGGCCTGGGATTTGCCCTCATCAGGGGCATTCTTTCGCAGTTTTAACATACATGTCGACCTGATCGAGGGTTTTTTCTGCTTTGGATCACGTAGTAAAGTGGTGCCACACTGAAACAGTCCATTAAACCTGGTTTGGACCAATATTTTAGAGGATAACGCATGATAGGTCTAGGTTAGCCCTGGGATTATCACTCATCAGACTCATACATTCGCATTCTTCACATACTTGTTGAACGGATCCTGGGTTTTTTCTGGTTTGGTTCACGTAGTAATGTGGTACCACACTGAAACTTTCAATTAAACCTGATCTTGATAAATATTTGAGAGGATAACGCATGTTAGGTTTGGGTTAAGTCTAGGATTTGCCCTCATCAGGCTCATACTTTCGCATATTTCTCATACTTGATGGCTAGATCCTGGGCTGTTTCTACATTGTATCACGTAGTAATGTGTTACCACGCTGAAACAGTCAATTAAACCTGGTTTCGATCAATATTTTAGAGGATAACGCAAGTTAGGTCTGGGATAGGTCTGGGATTTGACCTCATCAGACTCATACTTTCGCACACTTCACATACTCGTTGAACAGATCCTGGGTTTTTTCTGGTTTGGATCACGTAGTAATGTGGTACCACACTAAAACATTCAATTAAACCTGGTCTTGATAAATATTTTAGAGGATAACGCATGTTAGGTCTGGGTTAGGTCTAGGATTTGCCCTCATCAGGCTCATACTTTCGCATATTTCTCATACTTCATGGCTAGATCCTTTGCTTTTTCTGGATTGTATCACGTAGTAATGTACAACACTGAAACAGTCAATTAAACCTGGTTTCCATCAATATCTTAGAGGACAACGCAAGTTAGGTCTGGCATAGGTCTGGGATTTGCCCTCATCAGGCTCATACTTTCGCGTTTTTCACATACTTGTTGAACAGATCCTGGGTTTTTTCTGGTTTGTATCACGTAGTAGTGTGGTACCACACTGAAACAGTCCATTAAACCTGGTTTGGATCAATATTTTAAAGGATAACGCATGTTAGGTCTAGGTTAGCCCTGGGATTTTCACTCATCAGACTCATACTTTCGCATTCTTCACATACTTGTTGAACTGATCCTGGGTTTTTTCTGGTTTGGATCACGTAGTAATGTGGTACCACACTGAAACAGTCGATTAAACCTGGTTTCGATCAATATTTTAGAGGATAACGCAAGTTAGGTCTGGGATAGGTCTGGGATTTGACCTCATCAGACTCATACTTTCGCACACTTCACATACTCGTTGAACAGATGCTGGGTTATTTTCTGGTTTGGATCACGTAGTAATGTGGTACCACACTAAAACATTCAATTAAACCTGCTCTTGATAAATATTTTAGAGGATAACGCATGTTAGGTCTGGGTTAGGTCTAGGATTTGCCCTCATCAGGCTCATTCTTTCGCATATTTCTCAAACTTGATGGCTAGATCCTGGGCTTTTTCTGGATTGCATCACGTAGTAATGTGGTACCACACGAAAACATTCAATTAAACCTGGTCTTGATAAATATTTTAGAGGATAACGCATGTTAGGTCTGGGTTAGGTCTTGGATTTGCCCCCATCAGGCTCATACTTTCGCATATTTCTCATATTTCATGGCTAGATCCTTTGCTTTTTCTGGATTGTATCACGTAGTAATGAAGTACAACACTGAAACAGTCAATTAAACCTGGTTTCCATCAATATCTTAGAGGACAACGCAAGTTAGGTCTGGGATAGGTCTGGGACTTGCCCTCATCAGGCTCATACTTTCGCGTTTTTCACATACTTGTTGAACAGATCCTGGGTTTTTTCTGGTTTGTATCACGTAGTAGTGTGGTACCACACTGAAACAGTCCATTAAACCTGGTTTGGATCAATATTTTAGAGGATAACGCATGTTAGGTCTAGGTTAGCCCTGGGATTTTCACTCATCAGACTCATACTTTCGCATTCTTCACATACTTGTTGAACTGATCCTGGGTTTTTTCTGGTTTGGATCACGTAGTAATGTGGTACCACACTGAAACAGTCGATTAATCCTGGTTTCGATCAATATTTTAGAGGATAATGCAAGTTAGGTCTGGGATAGGTCTGGGATTTGACCTCATCAGACTCATACTTTCGCACACTTCACATACTCGTTGAACGGATCATGGGTTTTTTCTGGTTTGGATCACGTAGTAATGTGGGTCCACACTGAAACAGTCGATTAAACCTGGTCTCGATCAATATTTTAGAGGATAACGCAAGCTAAGTCTGGGATTGGTCTGGGATTTGACCTCATCAGACTCATACTTTCGCATTCTTCACATACTTGTTGAACGGATCATGGGTTTTTTCTGGTTTGGATCACGTAGTAATGTGGGTCCACACTGAAACAATCAATTAAACCTGGTCTTGATAAATATTTTAGAGGATAACGCATGTTAGGTCTGGGATAGGTCTGGGATTTGCCCTCATCAGACTCATACTTTCGCACACTTCACATACTCGTTGAACAGATCCTGCGTTTTTTCTGGTTTGGATCACGTAGTAATGTGGTACCACACTGAAACAGTCGATTAAACCTGGTTTCGATCAATATTTTAGAGGATAACGCAAGTTAAGTCTGGGATTGGTCTGGGATTTGACCTCATCAGACTCATACTTTCGCACACTTCACATACTCGTTGAACAGATCCTGGGTTATTTTCTGGTTTGGATCACATAGAAATGTGGTACCACACTGAAACAGTCGATTAAACCAGGTTTCGATCAATATTCTTGAGGATAACGCATGTTAGGTCTACGTTAGTCCTGGGATTTTCACTCATCAGGCTCATACTTTCGCATTCTTCACATACTTGTTGAACGGTTCCTGGGTTTTTTCTGGTTTGGATCACGTAGTAATGTGGGACCACACTGAAACAATCAATTAAACCTGGTCTTGATAAATATTTTAGAGGATAACGCATGTTAGGTCTGGGATAGGTCTGGGATTTGCCCACATCAGACTCATACTTTCGCACACTTCACATACTCGTTGAACAGATCCTGTGTTTTTTCTGGTTTGGATCACATAGTAATGTGGTACCACACTGAAACAGTCCATTAAACCTGGTTTGGATCAATATTTTAGAGGATAACGCATGTTAGGTCTAGGTTAGCCCTGGGATTTTCACTCATCAGACTCATACTTTCGCCTTCTTCACATACTTGTTGAACGGATCCTGGGTTTTTTCTGGTTTGGATCACGTAGTAATGTGGTACCACACTGAAACGGTCAATTAAACCTGGTTTCGATCAATATTTTAGAGGATAACGCATGTTAGGTCTAGGTTAGGTCTGGGATTTTCACTCATCAGACTCATACTTTCGCATTCTTCACATACTTGTTGAACGGATCCTGGGTTTTTTCTGGTTTGGATCACGTAGTAATGTGGTACCACACTGAAACAATCAATTAAACCTGGTCTTGATAAATATTTTCGAGGATAGCGCAAGTTAAGTTTGGGATAGGTCTAGGATTTGCCCTCATCAGGCTCTTACTTTCGCATATTTCTCATACTTCATGGCTAGATCCTGGGCTAGTTCTGGAGTGGATCACGTAGTAAAGTGGTACCACACTGAAACAGTCCATTAAACCTGGTTTCGCTCAATATTTTAGAGGATAACGCATGTTAGGTCTAGGTTAGGTCTGGGATTTGCTCTCATCAGGCTCATTCTTTCGCATATTTCTCATACTTGATGGGTAGATCCTGGGCTTTTTCTGGATTGCATCACGTAGTAATGTAGTACAACACTGAAACAGTCAATTAAACCTGGTTTCCATCAATATCTTAGAGGACAACGCAGGTTAGGTCTGGGATATGTCTGGGATTTGCCCTCATCAGGCTCATACTTTCGCGTTTTTCACATACTTGTTGAACAGATCCTGGGTTTTTTCTGGTTTGGATCACGTAGTAATGTGGTACCACGCTGAAACAGTCAATGAAACCTGGTCTGGATAAATATTTTAGAGGATAACGCATCTTAGGTCTGGGTTAGGTCTAAGATTTGCCCTCGTCAGGCTCACAGTTTCGCGTTTTTCACATACTTGTTGAACAGATCCTGGGTTTTTTCTGGTTTGGATCACGAAGTAGTGTGGTACCACACTGAAACAGTCCATTAAACTTGGTTTCGCTCAATATTTTAGAGGATAACGCATGTTAGGTCTAGGTTAGGTCTGGGATTTGCTCTCATCAGGCTCATTCTTTCGCATATTTCTCATACTTGATGGCTAGATCCTGGGCTTTTTCTGGAATGCATCACGTAGTAATGTAGTACCACACTGAAACAGTCAATGAAACCTGGTTTCCATCAATATTTTAGAGGACAACGCAAGTTAGGTCTAGGTAAGGCCTGAGATTTTCACTGATCAGACTCATACTTTCGCATCCTTCACATACTTGTTGAACGGATCCTGGGTTTTTTCTGGTTTGGATCACGTAGTAATGTGGTACCACACTGAAACGGTCAATTAAACCTGGTTTCGATCAATATTTTAGAGGATAACGCAAGTTAGGTCTGGGATAGGTCTGGGATTTTTTTTTTTTTTTTTTTTTTCTTTGTCGTGGGGAAAATCTTCGAAAGACTCCCTCCCACCTCCTTGGGGAGGGGTGGGAGGGGTTTGTGGGATTCCCCGCGCCCGTACAACGACAGGCGCGGGACCTACCCACTAAAAACCCCACGGTGACCCTTCGGCACGCTTTGGGAGGATACCGGGAATCGCTCGAAGCATTCTTCCGGTATCCTCCCCGTGCCCGCGCTTTCGCGCCCATCCCCCGGGGGGACAATCGGTCCCCCCAGTAGACACACTGCCTCATAGCGGCGGGACGGGGCCGCGTTTAGTGGCGGCTGCGAGCCCCAACTCGCAACCGCCCGCGACCCCGTTTCCACCCCTCGGCGGCCGGCCGTTCATGGCCGCACCAGACCGCCGAGGGTGCCTCCCCTTGCGTCGGACCGGTAGGGGGAGGCACTCCTACCCCCAACCGGTCCGACCCGGCGCCGCCTGGCGGGAGGAGGGTCCCCTCAGCACCCCCCTCCCAGCCTAGGTCATCCGCCACGCCGAGGCGGCCGCCCGCGACGCCTCGCGACCGGGCGACGACCTCGGGCCACCGCACGAGCGCGAGCTTCAGCGCGCCGCTGAAGCTCGCGCTCCCTCCCCGCGGCCTCCTTCTGCAACATTACGTTCTCGCAGAAGGAGGCCACGGCCCTCCACTTCTCCTCGCTGCCGAGCATGGCGCGCACCACGCCCGGCAGCGAGACATCCCGCCCGACGACGCCGACCAGGACACGGCGCTCCCCCTCCCACGCGGGGCATACCTCCAGGGTATGATCCGCCGTGTCCTGCTCAGCGTCGCAGTGGCAGCAACGCGCCGTCGGCTCCTTCCCTATCCGGCACAGGTATCTTCCGAAGCTGCCATGCCCGGAAAATACCTGTGCCAGCCGGTAGGTGAGGCTGCCATGGCCTCTGTCCAGCCACTCCTTCAGGAGTGGCCGAACAGCCCCGACAGTCCGGTGCCCCGCGGTTGGCAGAGCCAGCCGCTCCTGCCACGCGAGCAACACGGACTGCCGGGCCTGGCGCTTCAAATCGCCCCAAGCAGGTTCCTGCCCGCCCGGAGCCGCCCCCACCCCCGCGCGACGGTCGACGCGGTGCCGGTACATCACCGCGTGCGACCGCGCGAGCAGGTCCATGGGCGGCATCCCCGCTAGAACCGTCGCCGCCTCATGTGACATGGTCCGATACCCGCGGACGACCCTGAGCGCCATGCGCCTCTGCACCCGACGCAGCATAGTCATGCTGCGCCGGGAGGCAGCCAGGTCGTCCGCCCAGACGGGGGCCCCGTATAGGGCCACCGACTGGACCATTGCCACATAGAGGCGACGAACTCGGCCCGCCGGGCCCCCCAGGTTGGGCAGGATCCGGCCCAGAGCCGCAACCATCCTTTCCAATCGGGGGACCAGGCAGCGGAAATGCTCCTCGAAACGCCAGTGGCTATCGAGGATCAGTCCCAGATACCTGATCTGGGGCTTCACCTCGATGTCAGCCCCACCCACCCGGATCAGAGGGGGTGGCGGATCCTGCCGAGGTGAATGAAACGCAATCACCTCGGTCTTATGGACCGCCACCGTCATCCCCATCCCCCTGATCCGGTCGACGACGCGTTGCGACCCCTCCTCCGCGCGACGCATGGCCCTCCCCCAGTGCGCCCCGACGGCCAGCACCAGTGTGTCATCCGCATAACACACCGTGCTGACGCCGTCGGGGAGGCCGGCCCGCAACACCGAGTCGTACGCGATGTTCCACAGGAGTGGCCCGAGGACCGACCCCTGCGGAACACCGCAGTACACCTCCCTCCGCATATCACCATCCTGGCCCGGATACTCGATCCACCTGCCGCGGAGATAATCCCCGACGACCGCCCTGAGACAAGGGGGGACTCGATGATATTCGAGTCCCCTCCTTATCTCTTCCCAGGGGAGGGTGTTAAAGGCATTGGCAATATCCAAGGACATTGCCAATGCCATCCCTCCCCGGGAGACGGCCGCCTCCGAGAGGGCCCTCAGACGACCTATCGCGTCGATAGTCGATCGGCCCCCCCGGAAACCGAACTGGCAGTCGGCCAGACCGGGATCACCCCGCGACAGGTGCTCGACGAGGCGGGCAGCAATCACACGCTCGAAGAGCTTGCCCACCTCGTCGAGGAGACAAATGGGCCGGTATGCGGAGGGAGACTCCGCGGGCCGACCCTCCTTCCGGAGGAGGACCATCCTCGCCACCTTCCAACTGGGGGGGAATCGCCCGTCTCTCAGGCAGCGGTCGAACAACCGCCTGAGGTCGGCCCCAAGGACGCCCTGGGTCAAGACCCAAACCCGGCCGGGCACACCATCCGGACCCGGGGCCGTGTTACGAACCCCGAGCTGTCTGATGGCCGCTGCCAGCTCCTCCTGCGTGACCCCCAGCTCGGCCGTCCACTCCACTGGGACAGCCGCCGCCGCCGGAGGACGCGGTCCCCTCTGCCCAATTGGGAAGAGTGTATTGACCACGTCCTCCAGCAGCCGGGGGTCAAGACCCTCGGTGACGGGGGGCGCCCACGGGCGGAGCTTATTCAGCACCACCTTATATGGGCGCCCCCATGGATCGTCATCAAGGGTCTGGAGGAGCTCCTTCCATGCCTGGGTCTTGGCCCGTTTGATGGCGACCTGCAGAGCAACCCGCGCCACGCGGTATGCTCCATACAGGTCATCAGCTGCCCTCGCTCGCGCCACGCCGTCGCCTGTACGTTGACGACGGTACGCGCGGGTGTACTGGCGTCGGGCGCGGACAGTCGCGACTCGCAACTCCGCGATCGCGTCCGACCACCAGTACACCGCCCGGCGAGGAGATGCCCGCCCGACCCGAGGCATCGCCGCGTCGCAAATACCCGCGACCAATGCTCCGAGCCGGGCGACCTCCTCCTCTATGCTCGGCAACTCGGCCGCTCCCTGCGGCCAAGTTGCAGCGAGGGCAGCTGCCATCAGGGCGTCCTTGTCCAGGCGCCGAAGCGCCCAGCGGCGTGGTGGGGTGCCACGCAGGCGGCCGTGTCGGGATGCACTCGCGGCGGCAGAGACCTCCATCCGGATGTACCGGTGATCGGAGAGTGTCTCTGCCCCCGCGACCACGTGCCAACCCGACACCACGCGCACGGCGTTGGGGGTCGCGAATCCAACATCCACGATGGACCCCCCATATCGCCGCACGCATGTGTGCTCCGACCCCCGGTTCAATACCCGGAGGTCGAGCCCCGCCGCCCAATCGCCCAGGATCCCGCCGCGAACGGAGGTCCTGGGGGATCCCCAAGCCACCGACTTGGCATTAAAATCCCCCAGGACCAGCACCGGCCGGGCCGCGTAGCGCTGCACGCATGCCGCGACCTCGGCTAAGTACAGCTCGAACGCAGCGTGACCGCTACGGGGCGAAATGTAGCACCCCACCACAGCGACTCCCCCCCAGTCCACGGCAACGAATCCCCGACCGCGCTCCAACAAGGAGTACGGTGGGGACCCGTCGCCCCCTCCCCATACCGTCGCCACCAAGCCGTCCGCGTCGCCCACCCAATGAGGGTGATCAGGGACGCGGTACGGCTCGGCGGCGCCCGCCAGGCCAACCCCCCACTCCGCGAGGACTTGGGACATCAAGTCCTGTGCCGCGCGGCAGTGGTTGAGGTTGGCCTGGAGGAGGAGGCGGGGCGGCATTAATTAATGGCCGCGCCAGCCTCCTCCCGGCCGTCCATCCCCGTAGCACCGTCCACCTCCATGGAGGACGATGCCACCGCCCTCGGCACCGGAGCCGGTGCAGCCCGCCTCTTCCTCTCCTTCCGGGAGGGGGGGGAGCACTTCTTGCTCCCCACCCTGTGATCGGCTGGCCTCCCCATGTCCGCACACAGCGGGCAGTGGGGGGCCGCCGAGCACTGGCTCGCACGGTGCTCTTTGGCACCGCAGCGGTAACACTGACCGCTGCGGTCCACCGGCGAGGTGCACCACTGCCTCACGTGCCCCAATTCGAGGCAGCGGTGACACTGGAGCGGGCGCGGCGCGAGGATTTCCACTCGCGGTCCCAGACTTAACTTGCGTTATCCTCTAAAATATTGATGGAACCCAGGTTTCATTGACTGTTTCAGTGTGGTACTACGTTACTACGTCATGCAATCCAGAAAAAGCCCAGGATATAGCCATCAAGTATGAGAAATATGCGAAAGAATGAGCCTGATGAGGGCTAATCCCAGACCTATCCCAGACCTAGCTTGCGTGATCCTCTAAAATATTGATCGAAACCAGGTTTAATTGACTGTTTTAGTGTGGTACCACATTACTACGTGATCCAAACCAGAAAAAACCCAGGATCTGTTCAACAAGTATGTGAAAAACGCGAAACTGTGAGCCTGATGAGGGCAAATCCTAGACCTAACCCAGACCTAACATGCGTTATCCTCTAAAATATTTATGAAGACCAGGTTTAATTGAATGTTTCAGTGTGGTACCACATTACTATGTGATCCAAACCAGAAAATAACGCAGGATCTGTTCAACGAGTATGTGAAGTGTGCGAAAGTATGAGTCTGATGAGGGCAAATCCCAGACCTATCCCAGACCTAACATGCGTTATCCTCTAAAATATTTATCAAGAGCAGGTTTAATTGATTGGTTCAGTGTGGACCCACATTACTACGTGATCCAAACCAGAGAAAACCCAGGATCTGTTCGACAAGTATGTGAAAAACGCGAAACTGTGAGCCTGATGAGGGCAAATCTTAGACCTAACCTTGACCTAACATGCGTTATCCTCTAAAATTTCTATCCACACCAGGTTTCATTGAATGTTTCAGTGTGGTACCACTTTACTACGTGATCCAATCCAGAAATAGCCCAGGATCTAGCCATGAAGTATGAGAAATATGCGAAAGTATGAGCCCGATGAGGGCAAATCCTAGACCTAACCCAGACCTAACATGCGTTATTCTCTAAAATATTTATCAAGACCAGGTTTAATTGAATGTTTCAGTGTGGTACCACATTACTATGTGATCCAAACCAGAAAATAACGCAGTATCCGTTCAACAAGTATGTGAAGTGTACGAAAGTATGAGCCTGATGAGAGCAAATCCCAGACCTATCCCAGACCTAACATGCGTTATCCTCTAAAATATTTATCAAGACCAGGTTTAATTGAATGTTTCAGTGTGGTACCACATTACTACGTGATCCAAACCACAAAAAACCCAGGATCTGTTCGACAAGTATGTGAAAAACGCGAAACTGTGAGCCTGATGAGGGCAAATCTTAGACCTAACCTTGACCTAACATGCGTTATCCTCTAAAATTCTTATCCAGACCAGGTTTCATTGAATGTTTCAGTGTGGTACCACTTTACTACGTGATCCAATCCAGAAATAGCCCAGGATCTAGCCATGAAGTATGAGAAATATGCGAAAGTATGAGCCTGATGAGGGCAAATCCTAGACCTAACCCAGACCTAACATGCGTTATTCTCTAAAATATTTATCAAGACCAGGTTTAATTGAATGTTTCAGTGTGGTACCACATTACTACGTGTTCCAAACCAGAAAAAACCCAGGATCCGTTCAACAAGTATGTGAAGAAGGCGAAAGTATGAGTCTGATCAGTGAAAATCTCAGGCCTTACCTAGACCTAACTTGCGTTGTCCTCTAAAATATTGATGGAAACCAGGTTTCATTGACTGTTTCAGTGTGGTACTACGTTACTACGTGATGCAATCCAGAAAAAGCCCAGGATATAGCCATCAAGTATTTTTTTTTTTTTTTTTTTTTTTGTCGTGGGGAAAATCTTCGAAAGACTCCCTCCCACCTCCTTGGGGAGAGGTGGGAGGGGTGTGTGGGATTCCCCGCGCCCGTACAACGACAGGCGCGGGACCTACCCACTAAAAACCCCACGGTGACCCTTCGGCACGCTTTGGGAGGATACCGGGAATCGCTCGAAGCATTCTTCCGGTATCCTCCCCGTGCCCGCGCTTTCGCGCCCATCCCCCGGGGGGACAATCGGTCCCCCCAGTAGACACACTGCCTCATAGCGGCGGGACGGGGCCACTCCATCCCGCCGCTATCCGTCCCGGGGCCGCGTTTAGTGGCGGCTGCGAGCCCCAACTCGCAACCGCCCGCGACCCCGTTTCCACCCCTCGGCGGCCGGGCGTTCATGGCCGCACCAGACCGCCGAGGGTGCCTCCCCTTGCGTCGGACCGGTAGGGGGAGGCACTCCTACCCCCAACCGGTCCGACCCGGCGCCGCCTGGCGGGAGGAGGGTCCCCTCAGGACCCCCCTCCCAGCCTAGGTCATCCGCCACGCCGAGGCGGCCGCCCGCGACGCCTCGCGACCGGGCGACGACCTCGGGCCACCGCACGAGCGCGAGCTTCAGCGCGCCGCTGAAGCTCGCGCTCCCTCCCCGCGGCCTCCTTCTGCAACATTACGTTCTCGCAGAAGGAGGCCACGGCCCTCCACTTCTCCTCGCTGCCGAGCATGGCGCGCACCACGCCCGGCAGCGAGACAT
Organism: Colletes latitarsis; assembly: GCF_051014445.1. NCBI lineage: Eukaryota > Metazoa > Arthropoda > Insecta > Hymenoptera > Colletidae > Colletes > Colletes latitarsis. The sequence goes on along the minus strand of NW_027488366.1, from coordinate 3,939,975 downwards.
CCCGCCCGACGACGCCGACCAGGACACGGCGCTCCCCCTCCCACGCGGGGCATACCTCCAGGGTATGATCCGCCGTGTCCTGCTCAGCGTCGCAGTGGCAGCAACGCGCCGTCGGCTCCTTCCCTATCCGGCACAGGTATCTTCCGAAGCTGCCATGCCCGGAAAATACCTGTGCCAGCCGGTAGGTGAGGCTGCCATGGCCTCTGTCCAGCCACTCCTTCAGGAGTGGCCGAACAGCCCCGACAGTCCGGTGCCCCGCGGTTGGCAGAGCCAGCCGCTCCTGCCACGCGAGCAACACGGACTGCCGGGCCTGGCGCTTCAAATCGCCCCAAGCAGGTTCCTGCCCGCCCGGGACCGCCCCCACCCCCGCGCGACGGTCGACGCGGTGCCGGTACATCACCGCGTGCGACCGCGCGAGCAGGTCCATGGGCGGCATCCCCGCTAGAACCGTCGCCGCCTCATGTGACATGGTCCGATACCCGCGGACGACCCTGAGCGCCATGCGCCTCTGCACCCGACGCAGCATAGTCATGCTGCGCCGGGAGGCAGCCAGGTCGTCCGCCCAGACGGGAGCCCCGTATA